>NC_048896.1:42816513-42835719 GCF_011077185.1 Oxyura jamaicensis | reverse complement strand
TAGGATAATAAATCCTGCAGTACAGTCTATGTGTAAAGAATACATATGGCATCCATATGATCAGAAAATGAATTCAGCATGGGCAGTAGCAAGTATCAAAAATCAAGCACAAATCAGTTTATACCACTTTGTCACTAAAAATCAAATGTAACAGCACGTTGCAAACCTAGGAAGGCTTCTCCCTGAGTGTAGAACAGACTAAATTCTCAGCCATGAGTCGAATGGCTAGGTGCCGCATTACTGGGAATCTTCCTCAGAAATACTTTTTTATTATTTTGTAGTTGGGACTTCCTGATATATTTTGCTTGTATTGCCAATCTGACTGGCCTCCTGAGCTATTTAGAAAATTAAAAACATTAGGCTCTGCCTGTCCATAAATAACTTAAAGTCTGCTTTCCTATGATGTCTTCCTGGACAAAATCTTAGTAGACAACATAGACGTCTTTAATGCCTGCCAATCTGTAATAATTGTGTAACTTCCATTTTATTTGTGGACCTTATTTTCACAGACCCAGAAGCTCCAGTCTAAGTAATTAATCGCAGAAGCTCTGGGTACTGCACTCCTGCTTCAAGCTAGCCTGTACTCAGCACATTGCAGCACTGCTTCCCTTTGTCTCCCTGGCAATTTTTCAGGGCATTGTTTCTATCTGTGGCCAGTCTGGGGATCTGAAGCCCCACCATCCAACTGTCCCAGAACTCAAGGGCTGGTGCTGACACAGGGGAGGCTGCAGTAGTTACAGCGTACTCCCAAAATTGGGGGTTTCTGAGCTTTCATAAAAGAAATGTCACGCACACACAAATATCCCCATCTTGCCCACAATTCAAGTATAACATTACTCTTTAGAACAGGTAAATTACAATAAGGAAAACACACTGACTAATGGCAGTGCCCCATACTTCAGTTCATTCCTTTGAGAGTCTTCAGGGGACTGTGCTCAGAAGACATTTCATTTCCTTCCCCTTGTCTTTCCCCCTGCCTTGTCACACTCCTTCAGTAAATTCCCTGGCTCTGATCTGACTGAAAAAGTCCTTGCTCGCAGCCTGCTGTTCTAGTGAATAGCTCCTGCCTTCCTGAACCTTGACAGCCTCTTCTGTCGTGAGATCAGCACCCGGTCCCTGGAGGGCAGTTTCCATCCAGTTGCACTAATTTTGCTGGAAGTCGGAATTTTCTCTGCAGTGATGCTGAGGTAATGGAGACCCCTCCGTCCTCCTCCTTGACGCAGAAGCTGAACTTGGAGAGAATGGACAACAGAACAACACGTTGCAGACCAAGCTGCCTCTTGACAAAGCTTACACAGCAAATAGGGTATTCATACAAAGTTAATTCTTGTAAAGAATTCATAACCCACATGTGGATTCCCCAGCTAAGGCTTTTCAATTATGTATCCAAGCATGAAATTCCTACACTGGCAATCTGACCAATACTGAACCAAAAAATATCACGGATTAGCCTCAGTTTATACATATTCTTCTCAGTAAAATACCTGAAATACAGCAGTGCATCTTGTTGCAGCAGTCCCTTCAGTAAGTCATTCAATATGCTGGCCACAACACACATACACAGCCCTGCTCAAATTCTGTTCTGTCTGATTTTGTGTGCCTTTGGTATGCTTCCCACATGTGTATGTGGCTGCTATTTATGGCATAGCTATGCTCCTGCATAGACATACATGCACTCATACATATAGATTGTATATGCATATTCACACATGTAAAAAGGGATCTGCAAAATAATCAGTTTTAAGCCAAAATATTTCAACTGCAGAAATGTTTCAAAGAAATAGCAACCTGTAATTATCAGGATATTCTTCCCTACCACAAAAATGGCCAGGAGTTGCTTACTTTTCTGTGCCACATGCCTTCGTAATTGATCCATTATGTGATGCTATCACTTTTTTCAGTGAAAGTATTTTATTTTCAAAGGACTTTCAGATGTTTTGTGGGAAAACAAAGCAATCTGAGCAAAAGACTGTGATTTTATGGAAGTAAATGGCATTAATAGCAATAGGAAAAGTCTCTCAGCATTACTGCTTTGAAACTGTATTTAGACTATGTCAGAGAAAAAAATGATCACAGCAAAACATAAAGGAAATATGAGGCAGATGCTGATTTGGGGGGAGTTCTCTTAGAAGATGAAAGTATGAGCTCACCAACTACCACCAAATTGCTGTGAAATACGTTTTAGAGATTCCGTGGCTTTCCACCCCAAACCAGCTAATTCTTCAGAATACAGATTTAATCCCAAATGCAGAAAGCAAATTCTGATAATGAATTGTCTAGAGCTCATCACTGCAATTACAACACCAGTAAGCAGGTCACTATAAACAAATGCTGACAGACCAACGAATCCAGTTGTATGGCTTTTCAGACTTTGACCTTCATGGACAGTATTCACTGTCCATATACCTCTGTAGATAAAAGGATGCGAGTATTCTGTATAAAGCATAGGTGTTCAGGGCTTGTGAATACCTGATGCACATGTACTGTTCTCCCTTTCTCCTTACCCCTCCAGTATCTAGATCATGGCTGTCTCTATTAGATGGCTCTACAACGCACATTTTGTCCTCTTGTTTCTATTTTATTAGTGTGGAAGCTGTTTACAGGAAAAACACTGTTTTAACTGTTCCAGCTAAGGCAGCTGCTTTTTGCCGGCTGAATGTTACACTGCTCTGTTTACTTGTTTGTAGTGGAAACTTTAAAGCAACGGATTCCCAGAGAGAGTGTTACGGTGACTTCATGGGTCCTTTTGGCTCTTGAGAGAAATATTTTGGAGGTTTCTTAAAATAAATAAACGAATAAATCCTCCATCCTCAGTTCAATGCTGTTTTTCAACATGATTTCCCTTCCTGTTTCAGCCTACAAGGACACAAAGCTCGGCCAGAGGCTTTGACGTTACTCCTACCCCCAGTCTCAAGGTGCACTGGCCACTAAGTTGTGAAAGGTCATCTGGGCATTCGGGTGCCGGTCTTTGTGGAAGCAAATCACCACAGGGTCACTAAAGTCAGTTTGACCTGAGTTTGAGGAACGCGTTAACGTTTGGAGACCTAATTTCCCACTTCTGATGTCCTTCATAAAGATGAATTACTTTCCCAGTTCTCACCTGAAGAGCAAACCGAAGAAGCGGATCAATGACACTGATCTTTGCACATTTTCACTACTACTCCCCGAAGCAGCAAGCAAGACCTAAGGTCTGTATAGGAAAAAGATTCTCCTGGCACGCCTCATCCCCATGGTGCTTACGCAGTCTTAAACATGCGTAAGCCAAACCAGTTTTCCTCAAAGACATCTCCCTAAGGAGTTTTCTATTCAATACTTTCTCCTTAACTTCAGGGTGGGTTCTCCTCTGAGAAAGAAGCTCAGATGTTTCTAATTTTGTAATGTGCATGCACAAAACCATTAAATCGAAGCTTTCATAATTTTAAAATACTGGATTAATTGTCTTCAAGCCGAGATTCTTTTAAGGCTCACTGAAGATTGACAAAGCACAGTGTGAAGTTCCTAATTTCAGGAACTTTTGCTAGCACAATTCTAGTTACAACATGGAAGAAATACATTTTTGGTATGCTTGCATCTCTCAGGAAATGGTGAACAAATTTTCTCAAATTTTCAAATAAGAAATTCTAGGCTAGGATTTAGAAAATATTTTTTTTTAAAAAAAAAGGGGGGAGAGGGGTAGTGCTGAGGTATGCATGCTACGCTAATTAATTAATTATTGATCTTTACACATTTCCTTGCATGGCAGAGATGTGCAAAGTTCCTGACCAGACACAGACCAACATGAAAGAACCACACAAAAATCTGACTTTGCATCAGAAATTTTTGCCATAAAAACAAAATGTTTTATGTTGAATCAGCTCAGGTTTTTGAGAGTTAAACCAGAGAGCAAAGTTGGAAAAGGGGCAGGTTGATTCAGGAGATACCAGAGCAGGGAGAAAGAGCTAATCTGATTTAAATGAGATGCAAATAAACCTATGACAGCCTGCCACAAATTGCTGCAAAGCTGTCAGTAGCGCTTCATAGTCCCTTCAGACTGACAAAGATGAAAGCCATAGCCTGTAGCCACAGTGCTTCTTTCTCATTTGGTATTAAGTATAATTAGTTATAAACAAAATGGTTTCTAAATTTTCATGATTTCTATTTCCATTCTTTTCCTAACCTGGAGATGGGCAACAAGTCTTGCCCTTGCTGATTTCCACTTATCATGCTCTCATGAGAGAAAAAGCAGGCAGCAGGCATCTCAGCATTTTTCACGGTAGCAAGTTTGAGTATCTGTGTTAGATGAGACCAGGTTAACTAAAATCTGTCAGTCACATCTTCCCTCTCTTCAGTATTGACGGACCATGTGTCCTAATCCATGTTATACCTTTTGTAAATGCTAGCGTAAAAGCTTTAGTTTTCATGCAACACAGTCTTCTCAGAAACAATCTTGAGGACCCTTGGGCCCGTACCATAGAATTCAGTTTCTCTTTCAATAACAGCAGCTACTGCAGCAGTGCAGGAAAAAGTGCGGGGTTCTTTTGCAATAGGTTCTGGATACTTGCTTCCCAAGTAAAGCTACAGCTAAGGCTGTTGCCTATTTTTCTATCTGCTTACAAGTGTGGCTAAGACATTCTGCATATGTACAGTATCTTCCCAGGAGCTTGAATTTGGTATTAATTACTTGTATTCATAAAGGGAAATGGTAGGATAGCTAAAGGGTCACTGCTCTGAGATGGTGGGTATGTGACTTTATGGCAGAAGGAGGAACAAAGACTTACTTCTAGAGACAGTTCCTCACTAGGACGATGAGTTACAGTTGGAGGGTTCAGAGGAGCTCTGTGGCAGCGAGCTACATGCTGAGTACCCTGCCCACAGCCTGCAATGCTGTTCAATTTTCTAGAAATTTGAGGGAGGCAAAGACCATCCATTTTCCAAAATAAACATCTGCATAACTGCACCTACCTGCCATTTAACCACTTTTATCTTCTAGCTTATAGCTTCAAGATTTTTAGAATTTCTCTGGTGGTAGAGGGCTATGAAAGTAGAGGGATCAGAGATGCAAATGCCAACTCTAGACACTTGCAGACTTCCACTGTATTGGCCCACAGAATACAAAACTGAAGTTTTCACATGCAGACATATGCACACGTTCATTTCATATTCAGCTGTATTCCTTGAATTTTTGTGCTTATAAATCAGAGCAGAAAAATACCCACTTCTAAACCAAGTGTTTACATAAAGAGTCTAACTGAAATTATTTACTGTTTTATCACTCTGGCAGGGTTACTGCAAATATTTAACTTGAAAGATTCTCAATCTTTCTCTACTTTCAAGCTTTTTTTTTTTTCTTTTTTTTTTTTAAAAAAAAACAAAACAAAACAACAGCTAGGGCTTTTCCATCAAATATAGGAAAAAAAAATAAAAGTATTGATTTATTCATGGACTAATGATTTTACAGTTTTTGCTCCCTCCAGTTACCTTTATTTCAGGGACCTACAGGTTGTTAACCAAATGGCATGTGGAACTTGATGCATTAACTCCACCTCAGCATCATCTGGAAATTCTGAGCTCACGCAAGCCCTGGCATTCGGTCATCTGAATAACGTCTTTACACAACTCTACCGCTTACACTGCGAACATATTTTTGTCATCCGGCACCTAGAAATGCCGCCCAGAGCTACATTAACAAAAATAAACATTTATTGAGAGCAAGAATCAGAGGGGCTCAGAGTGAGCTCCTTGTGGCCCCAGGACAGCAGCTGACCCTGCTGCTCGAAAGCTGGGGAACCAAGCCCGAAAATGGTGCTTTGTGGCTCTCTGCTCCGACCAATTGTGCATCTCGAGGATACGCACCGGCTCCTTCTTCTTCCCCACCTCCTGCTGACGCAACTGTCACCCCAGGAGGGAGGCAGAGCTTGGGAACAGCAGGAAAGAAAATGTTGTCTCCAGGGATGCTAAGTGAAAAACAGTTGACTACAGAACTAAGCCAGGAGAGAAAAGAAACCGAGACCTTTCTGCATTTCCTTGGGGTTACTCTCCCCGGTTGGAAGAGACATTTTGTGCAGGGAAAAAATAAAAAGGGTGTAATGAAACTCAAGCAGAAGCTTCAACTTGAAACCACCTTGTGTAATTAGTATTTTCATACACTAATTCCTATTTTTTACAAAACATTATTAAACTTGCAGCATATCCGCTACTAACCTTTCCTGTCATTGAGACAATTTATCTGTTCGGATGGGAGGACAAAAAGGATAAAGGAGAATGTGGGAGTAAGAAGCAGCTGGAATGCATATGTGTGTGTGCAGCTATTGTTTTCTTTGCTCGGCGTCTGCTGCAGCTGTGGAAACAGAGCACAACGTTTCCAACTTTATCACTGAACGTTATTCATTTAGAGAAAAGGAAAAAAATGTGTGATCGCATATTCAACGCTCTTGGTTTCATGTCTACATGTAAGTGACATGAAAAGAAAACAATCTGACTAAATGTTTTGCATGCCAGCCACAAATCCAGACATTTCCACCAAATTCTGGGCTCTTAGCAAAAATAGACCCTTTTGGATTTTACAGGTAATCAGCACATTACAAGGGAAAGAAACTCAGTGCTTTGAGTCCTGGAGCATGCTGGACCTGCTCTCACGACAACAGAAATTCACATAAACAGGCTGTCCCCACGTATTTCTCTGAAGTTAAGGCAAGCAAGTATGAAGGGAAAACCAATTCAATAGTCTAAGACAAAATCCTCAGACTTGCTCCAGTCATTTTTCCATGAGGGAAAGCAGAAGAATATGACATAAATGTAGTCTGAAAGCCATAAACTGGAGGGTAGAAGAACCCCCCCTCCGGGGGGATTCTTAAATAAAATGGTCTCCAGAGCCTATTGCAAGCACTGCATGAGGCTGGAGCAAGACCAGCATGTCAGAGCAGGGACATGGCACACAGCAGCTGGAAAAGGTTGGTCTGGGCTACAGACCATCTCCTGAGCATGTGAAGTGGCCTTCATTTTAACCTGCACGTTCTGCACTGTGCTTCTGAGATAATGCCATTGTGGATACTATTAATACCCTGGACTAGTCATTCCTGCAGGTAGGGTAATTTTCAGCATTTCAGTGTCTCCTTGAAGCATTCTGCCTAAAAGAATATATTAATTGATAATATCGTAGGCCTCTTTCCACGACTAGAACAAAAATAATTGCCACGTACCCGTGTGAAATATTTTTAAGCTAAAAATGTCAAGGTTGAAACTTACAATTCTGTGACAGTTCAGGAAAATTAGTTCATCTTTTTATAAGAAGAATTTATTCAGTGAATGCACCTAAGGAACTTGAAAGGCATCCATTCTATACTCGCCTTTCATAAGAACCACTGTTTGATAAAAATGGCATATTGACAGTATTCCTTAAGGTAGCAGCCAGTTATTTTCTTAAACATCATTAAAGTACACATTTTGACCATTTATTATTATTTCTGAACTAATATTGTCCTTATGTATTATTCACGTATCCCTTAGAGTCTATATCAATCTAAGTGCTGTAAAATGACCTTGAATTGATAGAAAGGATGACTGAGAACAAAATTACAAGATATAAAATAGAGGTTAATAGCGACCATATCATTTTTTATGATAGCATTTGAGAGAAATAATTGCTCTATAATTAAAGGACATTATGACATGGCAAAAATCAGGATTATTTTCAAAGATGCAGAGAAATCTCAAGTACTTTACATACCTTCAAGCTACATCCAATCTGTGTGGAAATATCGTTTCTATTAGCCATTGAACAACTACATAAACCTGCCATTTCTGAGCGTGACATTGGAGAATGTCACAGTTTCATTGCTTTATTGAGCTTAAGTACAACATAGGCCATTAAGTTTCTTCCAAAACCTTAGATTAGTCTTTAAGACTTTAAATTAGAGATGAATTATTATTGAGAGGATGCTAATCAAACAGTAATGCCACAATCTCTTTTTAGTATTTAGAATATTCTTATCCTGCTTTATGAAATGTCTCAAGGCACCTATTATGGGAAATAAAGATCAGATTCTAGCCCCCTGATATGTCGCTACTTAAACAGAAAGATCAGTTTCATTAATTTCAATTGATTTTTTTTTTTGCTCAGTGTCATCAAGATATCAAAATGATTCCTTGAATTAATGAATGAAACCCCTTTTCTATTGCAGATTCATTGTGAATGCTGATTAAGAAATGCTCTTAGATGATTGCTTGTGTCATCTCAACTTTACTATCTTGTGTTCTGCCTAATGCAGCCTATCACATAACAGTATCACAAAACATGTACGTTTGCATCAAAAGAAAATGGTAATCTTTTCCTTCACCTCCCATATATCACAGCATTCAACATAGCAGGATATCCACCTAGAGCAATGTGATAGAGCTGAGCATTTATATCTAAGCCTTAACTACACATTTCTAAAAATTTGTAATTAATACTGCTGAATACATTAGGAAATGATAAATTGTTATCCAAAACTAGACATTAAAAAACTAACAAAAAGGGAGCGTGCAATCCACTTATTCCATTTAAGCAACTTTAAGTTTTACACAGCCTGCAGTGCCCACCCAGACACCTCCCATTCAAGATCTTTAACATCAGCCACATTCTTGTCAGCAAGATAGAGATGCCATCTGATGTTGTCTCTGCAGGTATCCTGGGACAGATGCACGCCAGCAATCATTTCATGCCACGCCAGAACTTCTGCTAGAACTGAACTCATTTCCCAAGAAAAGCTACAGCCCTGACTGCATGAAGTAGTTTTATCTGGATTGAACAAATATGCATTTTGAGTTTTCAACAACATAGATAGTTTGCTGTAGTGACATTCACTGGCAACAGCAGGGGCACTGAATCATTAGCAAAAGGAATAACCTTGATTTGCAAGAGAGGGCCAGGAGCCAAGAGACACATGCCTTCTTCTGGGTTCTGCCTAGTTTTTAGCCTGAGCATTGCAAATTAATTCTAATTCTTCTGTCATCCTGACACTCTCATGTTAGTTTCTTAGTCTTTTGTGTTTCTCATCTCTTTAAGCAGGGATGGTACCGTGCACCTTGTACAATGCAGCAGCGGGACAATCGCTGACGTTCAAAATGGGCTTTTTAGTCTTCAGTGGAAAGCGTGCCTATGGCAGCGGGACTGGAACTAGATGATCCGTAAGGTCGCTTCCAACCCAAGCCACGCTGAGATTCGATGGAAGGATGCAAAGGAGCATCACCCTGATGCTAAAATTAACTGGATTTGTTAAAACACAGCACTTACAAGCATCTACTTATTTAAAATGATTACTGGTAGTTACCTACACACACTGCCATGTATTGCTGGCTACTGAACCAGATCTTACCTCCTCATGCAATTCAGACTCTTGTCACTGCTACTGGATTTTCTTTCCTACTTTCTGATTCACTTGAGAAATATTGCATTAAAATCCATTTTTTAGAGCTGACCACAACATGCAAGTCCATTTTTGCTTAAGACAATGGCTGGTATTGAAGGCAGCATGTGCAGTTCTCTAAGAAATCATGTGTTAAGGTAATGAAGTATTTTATCAACCTGGGTCCCAGATGAAAAGCTCCTGATTGACAACACTGGGAAATGAAACATCTTTGTTTATTCACAGGGGAGACAGAACATGGAAATCAAATGCTTCTGCTGCCATTATCTGAACGAATGGATGTAGATGTAGGTGTGCTTCTGTAACACGAAGGAAGGAGTGGGGAGCAGTGTTACAGTGCTGTCAGTCATTTACATGACAATTTTTAACTAACAGATATTTCATACTGGATAATATGGCATATAAAGCAAAGTCAAATGTCTGTATTCAAAGCACGGTGTCTTTCTTACTTCAGGGATTTTCAGATTTCTGGGAAGCAATGGAAGCGTGAAGGCAGACTGAACTCTTCCTCCACATATTCTTAAATGTGGTCACCAGTTACTTTCTCTCTTTAGAGCTCCAAAACAGCTCTGAACAGCTCTGTGGGGACTGAGAAGGAGCAGCACAACTTCAGCAGGTACCATCCAGCTCACGGCAATCCATCCATTACAACAGAAGAAAATAACAAAACACCAAAGCTCGCACAGCTGCCTCAGATCATGACAAGACAGCGTAAAGCCTGGAGCTTGGCACTTCATCGGGCCGCTTTCCACTTCTGTACCCAACAGATTCCAGTTTCTATCTTTGCACTTCTACCCAGCTTTGTCAAAGGCTAGGAAAATGTAAGGCAGAGCAGGAGCTGCAGTGAAACCAGGGATTGCTGGCAGCCTACACACGTGACGGCTACAAGGCGCCAGGGCATGGGGTGCCACGAAATTCTCTCCCCTCATCCTGCTACAACACGGGACAGAACAAGCTGCAGTTAACAGGGGGCTGAGGTTAACAGCACAGCTGTGGGGTAAGACTGCCTGTCACTGCTTAATGAAGTGCTGTGGACAAATGCCTCTTTCTTTCCCTCCTGTACTCACCGAGTGAAACAAGTAGCGCTGTCTTGAAAGTCACTGCTGCACTCTCTCGTCTTTTCTAACAGTCAGCAACTTCTCACTTAGGTGCCTCCTCCGTAACATCCTGCTTTCCTTTTTGTGTGGTGCAAACAGCCTAACAGAAACCGAGGCTGTGCTAGGCCAGGAAATAAGAGGAGCACTGGACTGGGCGGGAGTGGAAGCAGGTACCCATGCAGTGCTAGTCCAACAGCGATGAGAAACAACGTCTCTACACCGAGAGCAACTGTGCCTAAAAACAGGCAAAGCAGGCATAAAATAACTGCTATGCAACATTAATTTTTTTATGAAACCATGCCTTCTTTAAGATATTAGTAGGAAATTTTGATCCCAGACAAAATTACTTCAAGAATGACTCGTGTAATGGAGTGATAGGAAATGGGATGTGTACAAAGTTTTGGCAGTATGCTTTCAATACATTAAACAATCAAATCCTAGTACATTCATGTTTCATAGAGTGATATTAGCACCTGTCTCACTAGTGATATTAGTGCAATATTCCTCAACCAGTGGCAATAACTGGTCACTGATATCCTGTCAAACTTGTGAAGCCATGGGTTTCAGTGGCTAACAGTCATGGCAATGACGTCAAAAATTAACAAAATACTGCAATGCCAAACATGAAGCTTCATCACTTAGAATCTGTTCTTCTTAACATTCACCTCCCTGTAGGGAAAGGAATAAGGGAATTGGAAAGGGAAGAGAAGAAAGAAAAACAAGGTCTCCTTCGTATCTGCCATGTAAAAGAAGACAAAACATTTCTTTTTTTCTCCCGAAGCCAAGGATGTTAAAGGAGGAGAACGTGAGCAAACAATGTGTGCACAGTGACTTGCTGTCAGAGTACAGTATTGTCTGCATTACGAGTGTGTAATACCACACTGAGCTGAGGAGTTGTGGCAATATTGCAGAGCTATCATTGTTTCAGAAGAACGTGAAGATATTGGTAAAGCAGCGTAATAACAGAAGAGCACAACTGTTCAGTTCCGTTTGTGTACGTCAAAACGTCATTGCCATCTTTGCCAATAGTAAAGATTACCGAGGAGCACTTAGCTAGGTTTCTCACAAGAGTGGGTGCTTACTATTAAACACATTTTCAATCTGTTCTGTGAATCTGCCCCTGTCACTTAACCAGGCTGCCTAAAAGCACCAGCTCTTCATTAGCTGTCCCAGATGACTTGTTCAATATTCAGCACATAATATATTTCAAATGCTGGCAATCTGATGTAAAATTCCTGAACAGTTCATTTTATGCCTGGCTCTTCTTGAGCAGTGCTCCCTAAATTGCAGGACCAACTTCTTAGCTAGTATTGGTGTTAAAACCAAACAACTGCTTTTCAAAACCACATTCATTAATGCAAGCTCAAAATCAAACTGCAAGAGATGTGGCTAAAGAGTCAGAAGCAGCAGAAAGGGACAGCAACAAAAGGCCTGGAAAACTTTAGCTCACTCTTAGCTTACCAAAGTGCGTGGGCTAAACACGTATTTTGACAGTAACTCTGGGAAAACAAAGTTTCTCCTATCTTTCTGATGCAACACAGCAGCAACACTGATGCTCATCTGAGGGCTCCACATGGTACCACCGTTGGTTGTAAGAAAGACAACTGCTGCACCACAAGGGGAGGAAAGGAGATGACAGAGAAAAGGTAGAGATGAGAAATCCATGGAAACTACATTAGAATCAGCGTGGACCTCTGATTTCAGGGCATATTTCCTGGACGTTAAGTTTTGTTGCAGTTTTTTGTTTTGTTTTGTTTTCTGGATGGGATTTCTGTTGCTTCCCTTCTGCCCCCTTTCCATTTGCGGACTGTCTATTAAAATGATAAATACGGAAAAAAAATCTCGTGGCAAACTAGTTTTATGCACTTAGTCACATTGAGTATGGCTTGGAAAGGATGCATCAGCCTAGGAACAGAAGAATAGCAAAGAAGCGAATTACATTCAGAAAAGGTACGCATCCTGGGTTGGCTGCAGAATAGCCACTTTCACTTGAACTATTTAAGTAAGGTTTGGTTATGTACTGTGAAAGAAAGTTTTATGCTGGCTCTTCAGTTCTTTGGTATTTGGCTCCCTTTCCTCCTTATTTTCATAGCAGTGTCTAAATATTTTATGCACTAATGGTCTTTGAACTGTTACTCTGACCCACTGACTGATTCTCATTTGTCTCTTTGAAGTTGCATCACGAGTGCTATGAGAAATTCATCATCCTTGTCTATCAAACAAACAAAACCCAACTCATTCTCTTTCTTGCCAATGCTGCAGGTCAACTGGAAGGACAATACATTTTCACTTAATATCAAGAAGTTGCACAAATTGAACTCATTCTTCATATACCTTAAGTTAGCCACTCCCAAAGATACAAATAGTAAAGGAGTAAGGGAAGGATATCTTCTTGGATTAATGTAAATCCTGATTTCCACCATACAAATAAAAACATAGCTGTATACGTCCACACATCTTCTTGCACACCTGGAATGACTGGTGCCAGTGATACACAGGCTGCTCTGAGGCTATTCCAGGCTAAAATTCAGTGCTTCACAAAGTGCAAAAGGTTTTGTAGCATGATGAAAAAAAAAGTATCTAATGCAGGGCATTTTATACAGTCTATCAAAGTACCTCAGTCCAACTTAGTTAAGTAAGTCTGCATTAACTACACTTTCTAGAATATCTCTAACTTTTCGGATTCAGAAAAAATAGGTATTTTTCCTCTGCTTTTTCCCATCTGCCTTCATTCTTATTCCCATTAGATGAATAAAAAAGCCTATGCTTGAAATTACAGTCAATTGCAATTCTAGAATCTAAGCTACTGTGATTGGTTTGACAAGGAAATACCTGCTTTTCTTCTGAGATTACCTGCATTCCTTGTATGAGATCTTAAATTGTACAGTTCAAACTGTTTTGCAGTTGGACTCAAAATTAAGACTGTAGCTTCACTACAATTTCAAGTACTTTGTTATGATGAAACCTACTTTGTATTTCATTTGCTCCAGAAAATCTCTCATCAGTATTCCTGCTGAGCATATACATATCCTTTGCATCAGCTACATTTAGAAATGTTGGAATCAAAGCTTTGCTGGGTCCCTGGGCCCAAAATAATACGAGCTTCAGAGATTCACCTACAAGAAGTTTTGCTAATTGCCTTCAGCTCTGGCTTCTGTGTTTTTTGTTGTTGTTGTTGTTGTTGTTGTTGTTCCTGCATAGATGTCACTGCTTTGCCTGAGTTCACCTATTTAGTTCTCTTGCCAGGTTTCAGGAATTCAGTGCATCCTTCACAGATGTCAACAGATGTCATTATTCCGACAGCTGCAGGACTTACAAGGGACATCAGACAGATACAGTGATGTTCCTGCATTCACGCTCCTGATTCTGAGCACAGTCTCCAAACTAGGTCCTTTATCAGTGCAAGTTAAGGGTTTGTTATGCCTTTTGCCTTAAGGAAAAAAGAAAAGAAAAGAAAAAAAAAAAAAAAAAGGAAGAAAAAAAAGGAAAAAACACCATCACTTGAAACTTGTTTTTCTCTTGGTCTCATGCATCAGTGTGAGATGGGACACTTTTGAAATCTCAGAGAAAGGAAGATGAGAAAAATACTTCCAGCTACGCTACAACAGAAGGACATAAACAGAAATGGCAAAATAGGAGTTTGACTAAATAAGGCACAGTTCAGACACTCATGCAACCTTTAATACAGATGCAGATATTCTAGTAGTCACAATCCTGAAAATAACAAAGCAAAAAGTACTGCATTTTGCTACTCTGCCTGCTTTTCTTTTGCTTTTCTTGATTTTTTTTTTTCCTGTATCCCCTTGGGATGAAAAAATAAATGAAAATTCTCATTCTCCCTTGAATCTATAATTTCCAAGGTGTGTTACTGAGGCAGGAAAAACAAAACAACAATCTAACAACATTAAAAATTCCATGTGCATGACTATTAAGGAGCTGTTGATTAGCTTAGGAATGGAAAAGTAGGATTTAAATGAGCTTGCTGAACAAGTGGAAACATGTGAAGCATACTGTACCTTTTAATAAAACTCAAAAATGCATATACGGTCTTTCACCCTCTCACCAGAAAAAATGATTTCTCCCACTCACTCCCTCAGGAATGTGCTTACAGAATTCCACTTCCCCTGACTCAATAACTCCTACTTCAAAATTCTTCCCAATTATGGCCATGTTTTCAGCTGCTTGTTTAAATAGCATTTGATGGCCTTTCATTACCTGCAGATAGTATATTTTCTAGAGAAGAAACAAACAAAAAAAAATGTAGCACTATGTTTGCACATTGCACTTTTCCATCGTCAGGCAAACCAGCAGCTAAAGAAGCAAACTATGGACTTGGGGAATATGGAGTCTACTGATTCATCTCAAACTTCTTACAAAGTTCATGTTGGCACTCTGTAGGACTTTGTACAGAGGACTCTGACTGTTTAACAAACAGTGGTGTCCTCTGGAGATATTACTCCAAGAGGGTGCTCTCTCAGAGACTGCCACCCCAGAGAGAATTTGCCTTGGTCCTAGCAGAAACCTCTTTCAATGACAGCTTAAGCGAAATGCCCAGGCTGCGGTCTGATCTCGCAAAGACAAAATTAGGCTCCCTTTTGCTCCCTCTAGCACCGGTGCAGTGACCTCTGACTTCAGAGAGGGGACCAAAACTTCAGCAAGACCTAAGGATCTTACCCAGGTGTCCCACTGGCCATCCTGCCGGCGGCCCTGGCGCCTTCAGCCTGCGCAGGCCACGGGTGGCACCATGCTGCCCGCTGGGTGCCCAGCTGACAGAGCTGCTTTGCTCTGACCTTGCTGGACCCTACATCGTCGTCCACCTATGTGGATTAGGATGTGGTTTCTTTCCTCCCTCACTTCCCTCAATAATGCCTTGAGGAGGTGCAAACTCAGAAGCAAGTGGTATCAGCGAACACGCACAGCCTGTGAACATTTCTTTCTCAAGCCACAACGGAGCATGTCATACATAGCAAATAGGTTTAATCATCTGTTTCGGTGAAGGAAAGCAACCTGTTCTCTCTCTGTCATGTTTTCTGGCACGCCAACCACACGGAACCCGTAACACTCTGCTTTTTCACCAGGCCCTTCAGTCCCAACAGGGGACGCAAGTCGGGCGGGCACACACGCATTAACAATACACTAATTGGTAGATGACATTTCCAATTGCACCCCAATTAGTAGGAAGAGCGCAGCTACCAACCATTCAGAAAACTAGCAGATCAGATCATCAGGATTTCACCTCTGGAGATGGATAAAGCTTTACCTCTGGCTAAGGTCATTTGCATTCTTTGTTTCCTGCGTGTGCCACACAAGAGATGGACCCACACTTGACATTATCAACATATTGCTCTGTATCTCTGGCTCTTTACCAGCTTTTTAAGTCTGTTGTGAGCATCTGAGGAGTTATGATGTGTGTAGAAAATGTAATTGCCTCCTAAATGTCTTTATATCGCCTTTTTATCCTTCTATTTGCGTGGAGAGGACGTTGCCGTGACAGGAAGCAGCGCGGGCTGAGCATGTTGCATTCCTAGTCCCTGACACTGGCTGAGCATCACCTCCACTGAACGAGGACGTAGAAGAAAACATGAAGCTCATGTTCCTATTTGACTGACAAGCATCGATGCAGTGTGACCCATATGCCCAACAGGGGCTAGAGGGATGAACTACAGCCATTGGTTGTTTTTGGCTGAGAATCAGACACTTTTTTTTTTTTTTTTTAATATTACATTTAAGAAATGCAAGAACCACTAAAATAAGTCCTTGTTTACACTGATTTATATTTACGGTAAACTTCTCTGGAGTTCATTTCCATGTGACCTCTTTCCTTCGGTAATGGTTCCTAAAATAACTGAAAATTATGATACGAAGTCTCCAGTGTTTGGGCCACTTGCATAAAATATTTTAGCATGTTTTTAACGGATGTGTAGTTAAATTTACGCTCTGTGTCTCCTTCATTTAGACTCAACGTTTGAATACTTCCCAATATGAAGTCACCAGCTACTTTACACTGGGCTGTTGTAAACGCAGAGTATTTCCATTCCTGTCAAGGCAACTGACACTAAATTATGAATTTCAAAGGGCAGGAGATTTGGATGCATTGGAAGGTTTGGGGTGAGACAAGTTGACCACAATTCAAGCCCGGTTGTTAAAGCCCAAACTGGTGAAAGGTTCCTTTGAGAATAAAACTGTTTTTACAGGAACTTATTTTTAGTTTGGATCAGCACACTATAGGCAGACCCAGTTTTCTGTATGACACCAGCAGCTGATAAGCCTAGAGCAGACGGCTGAGGGGAAATATTTTAATTCCACGCCTGCCTGGCCAGTGTTGTATCAGCACCAACTGTTTCAGACGCTGTTGTGGCATGGTAATATTTGCAAGCGTTTCCTTCAGAAACATGCAGAATTTAATTTCAAGTATGCAGGACTGTTTTGACACCAGTTATCAACTGCTACCAAACAGAGCAGATTCAGGACACACTTGTTCCATTTGCTAAATTCAAAATTTCCCACATGAAAGCCAAGGGAGTTAGGCTAGACAAGGGTGTGTTTTTTAGGTACCTTTTTATATTTTTTTTATTATTTTTTTTAATTGTGGCCATTTACCTTTGATGCCAGCAGACTGAAAGTTCAAGTGAGACAGCAAATTTATTTTCCATAAAAGAATGGTGGCAGAGAAAAACGCAAACTTCTATGTCTCCCTTGCTAATCTTTTTCTAGCTACCAAAACTTTACTTGGCTTTCAGTATGCCATTATTTTCCTTTTTAAATCGGACACAAGATAGCTCTCTTGAAAACTACTTCCAATTACATAGACAATCGTTTGATATAAATCATTTTAAAACTAGAACTCTTCTGCCATCATTTTCATTTGGATGATGATTCCTAATACAGTAGTAGCACTTTACAAAAATTAGGTCAGGCAATACATTAGGAATGCCAAGAGACATCTACTCTACAGACTGCTCTAACATCACTGAAGGAAATGACAGCATTTCTTCTTAAGAGTAATATATTTTTTAGCATAGTGCATTTTCTTCTAGGAAGCCTTCTTAAAAGTCTGCGTACTTTTACAGCACTTGTTTTTAATACTGAAGTTTTAAAATCTTCAGTACTCCCTTCTGAGAATAACAAGTAATACTCACTGAATTTTACTGAAGTACATAGAGTACTGTGCACAGAATCTGGCCGATTCACAAGGCTGTTTGTTACTAATGAGAAATAGGCAAACACTGATATGCAAAAACCAGGAAATACTGTCTGAGCAACAGTTGTAGCCCTCTTCAGAAATGCTAGTTTAGATGAAGAAACTGCCAATTTCAATTTTAATGAATTAATCTTGATGGTTCCAACCTAGTAAGGCATCACTTTTCCTGCCTTTTTCATCATAATTCATGTTCTTGGGAGGAAGAGGACAATTAAGAAGATGCATGGTTGAAAGCGAAAATCCTGAAGCGAAAATCCAATTCCCTGATAATAGGTGACAATTCCATTTTGCTGAACGTGATTCAAATGAAAATAAAGGTCACATGCTAACAAAAGCAGGTATTAGCCATAGCAGAGGAAACACCTGGATCAGGCCTGATTGGCCACCTCTGATCTTTAACACCTAATGAGGCCCCAGCAGTCATTTTGTAGGAAAAAAAAAAATAATAATAATCCTTGCTGTTAAACACCATATGTCTACTTCAAAAGAACCAAAAGTTTCTGGAGGTCTTTTAAGAAAGTGCTGTCATGTGGCAATGAGGAGAAACTCCTCTTTCCATTAATTCATGAAATTGTTCTTTCCACAGCAGAGCAACTGAAGGAATGAGAATATTAGAGTACAAGTGTTCTTGTATTGTTGAATATTGTCGGGAGCTGTGGCTGCGTATTAGCTCTGAGGCCTTGCGTATGATTTATGATCACCTTGATCTCCAATACAATTACATCCAGTAATACCCTAGTACATCAGGATTCATTTACACGGTGCTTCTGACACTGTTCTGCCAAAATCGTTGGATTTGTTATGAACCAGAAAGAGGAGGAAGGGAGAGCAGGGAAAAAAAAAAAATCAAATCTAAAACAAACACACAAGACTTGAAAAACCTGTGGCTGAAAAGATGGCATAAAATGCCAATACGATGTCCTTAACTAATCCTAAAAATATATTCAGGAAATTTAGTTTCAAGTTCCAAGATGAAAAATTTGGAATAAATATGTTTAAGCTACAGGCTTTTTCATTCTTAAGCTATATCCTCGAGGAGTAAGCAAAAGAAATTAGGTTTGTTGCTTGTTCATTGTTTATTTTCTTGTGGGCTATGTATACCTTTTTAAGGTGAAATTTATACATTTATTTATACATAGTAAATTTCATTAGCCATGCAGATGGCTAATACTTGCCAGTAGAGCTGCTGCATTGCCCTTTGGAGAGGAGAGTCAAAATTCAAAATGAATGCAAATCTAAATGCAGGCCTGAACTAAAACTGATGGCAATTCAAAGACAACTGCAAAGCAGTGCTTTTATATGGAAATAACCAACTGCACAAACAGAAGAACATTTTTTTTCTTGCAAAAAAAGATTTGGGGCTCACTGATAGCCCAATCTGAAGATGAGTCAGCAAAGATCTGATGTTGTAGGAAAAAAAAAAGGAAAGGAAAGGAAAGGAAAGGAAAGGAAAGGAAAGGAAAGGAAAGGAAAGGAAAGGAAAGGAAAGGAAAGGAAAGGAAAGAAAAGAAAAGAAAAGAAA
>NC_048896.1:42800025-42816113 GCF_011077185.1 Oxyura jamaicensis | reverse complement strand
GAAAGAAAAGAAAAGAAAAGAAAAGAAAAGAAAAGAAAAGAAAAGAAAAGAAAAGAAAAGAAAAGAAAAGAAAAGAAAAATAAAAGAAAAGGAAAAGAAAAGGAAAAGAAAAGAAGAGAAAAGAAGAGAAAAGCATCCTCTTATTAGGATGCATAAAAGTGACTGGTGAAGTAAAACATGACACCCTGTTCAAAGTAAGGAAATACAACAGCTGACAAAGGTTTTTCGGGTCTGCTATAGAGGAAAAGGAAATTAACTTGCTTCATATCCAAACATTCGGGCCAGAAAGGGCATATGCCTCAAACCTGGCTGTTTTCCTCTTACGGATTGGGGTGGCTTGAGAGCACTGTGCTCAGCACTGTACCAGGGTGTGGGTGTTCTTCTGGGAACAAACCCATGGGCATAATCACCATCTTTTAATTCACAGATAGCAGCTGAACTGGTAGAAATAGCACAGGATCTGTTGTTCTTGTGACATTTTCTACCCATCGGCAGTGGAAGAAGAGTCATACACTCTTTGATACACAGATGCTTTGGCCAGGTTTTCTGATGAGGTAAACTCATGCCAGTAAAGGAGTTGATGTACTGCCTCCAATTACTCAACAGTGAAAATATTTTAGAAACTTTGGGATTTAGAACAAAATATTCTGACCAGAGGCAGTGCTGGTCAAACTTCAACTGGAACACTGTGTCCTGGTCTGGGTGTCACTTTTGATGAATAATGGGCCCAAAGATAAAGAGTTCAGAAAAGAACACTAACAGTGGCAGTTTTCAAACCAAGATCTATGGTGAAAGATGGCAAGAACTGATTTTACTCAGGCTAGAGTAGGGCTGAGCAGAAATATGAGACAGACTTTGGACATACAGGAGATTCATCACCTTTTTGTAGCAAAGGATGTTCTTCACCTGGGGATCAGCAAGAGATCACAGGCTTAAACTGCAGCAAGACAGAAGCAAGGCAACAGAAAAACTATATAACCAAAATTATAATTAAGGCTGCCTGGGGAAACTATGACACACTTTGTTGAACGTTTTTAAGGACAAGGTATTTTCACGCGTTTCAGTAACATCTTTGTTACATTTTCCTAAAGGACGATGGGCTAGGTAATTTATTAGCGTTTCTTAAATCCCTGTTTTCTAGAGGTATCCGTATGGATAAGAAGAAGCAAAAGCCAGTTTGCTCTCTCCATTTCCAGCTGGCTACAAGCAATCCTGCTTCATTTCAGGAGCCGTACAGAAGTACCAAGAGCTGTGCCTATGCTAGCCAGTCCAGCTGAGACTCTCTCAGAGTTAGTTCGCTTTGCTGTGCACCAAAAGCAATCAGATCCACTGAGCACAGCTGAGAAAAATAGTCAGCGCAGCACGATGTTGCATCTGTTCCTTTAGCACTGAGGGCAGGTTCCTCCCCACTGCTGGAACACTGGCAGCACCTCCAGCATCCCGGTCCAGCGCAGCCAGCCATCGCCAAGAGGGGCTCAATCTGGGACGCTGCAGATGTACGCTCAACTTCTGCGTTGCTGGAAACACCTTGTTCTTGTATCAGATTGCAAACCAAAGTGCAACACAGTTCCCTATGCTGCTAAGACGAACAGCAGGCAGTAGCACAGAACTAAATTCCAGGGCTTGTTGGAAATCAGTGAGGCACATTTGATTTGAAAAAAGAAGGGTGAACTTAAAAGGTGAATAAACTTGCCTGTATTTCATATCACACGTGATATCGTGTCATATCTAATTAGAACCCCCTGAACTTTTTCCAAGTGCCTAAGGTTTGTTTTCTTTTTAAAACATTTGTAGGATTAGCACAACCTTTGTGAAGTTCCCTCTCCTCCCTGTTAGGATCACCTTTTTTCTTCCAGTTTTAAAATACCACGCTGAAAGAAGGGTACACAGGCTAAATATCAATAATTTATTAGAAAATCTCCTTTGACAGATGGCTTTTAAATTGTTTCAAAAATATTTTCAGAACCGTGCAAGGACTATTATCTATGCTACTCCTTAATGCATATTTACTACTGTCATCAATGAGAGTAAATCCAACCTTGAAATACTCTGATAAGGCAAATATAAATATTCTTGCCCTACAGATACAAAAGCTGTATGCTTTTGTAGAGGTGGCTTGGCTTCCCCTTAGCCTGGTGCCGGAGGCAGGATAAGGGGGAAATGAAGAAAATGGATTAAGTCTGGGCAGCTGAATTGATTGGCCTTGGAAGCAGACAGAAGACTCCAAAAGCACAACCTGGTGGGCCCGTGTCCAGGAAAGTCTGGAAGATGTTTGGGAGGCTGCAAAGGTTGAAAGCTGATTCTGAGACAACCTGAAGGGCTCAAGTTGTGGTATTATGATTGTGGTGTTTTTCTTTCTTTTCAAGTATTTTTGGGGGATAGTGTGAAAAAGGTCAAAGAGGCATCCTGGAGGATGGGAGGAAAATGTTGCAGAAAGCCGGTACTATCATGGATGTGCTCTTCCCCTAGAAAGATGGGAGATTGCAGAAGGAACTGGCAACTGGGTCAAGTTAACAAAAGTTGACTAAATTTTAGAAACCCCCTCCACTTCAAACCTGTAACAGCAATGTCCTAAGAAGGTTCACTGATGCAGATGTGCAAATTGAAGCTTGGACAAGTTGTGCTGTCTGCCTGTTGGCAAAAAGGCAATTCAAGAAAAGATTTAGACCAGAAAAGATGTGGTAATTCTTATAGTATGCTCTAACCACTATTCCACTTCTCACTTCTAACCACTATTCCACTTGCTAAATAAACTTGCTATTACCCTTCTTGAAAGCATTTTATCCAGCCTAACTTTGTAATATGGCTTTTCATTTGTTACTCCTTTCTCTAGCTATCAGAAAGCGTACATGGCAAAGCTCAGGGAATTTAATTCAGCACATCTACACGCTGGGGGAGCAGTCATATACTTTAAGTATTTAACTAAGGTGTTTTTAATCACCTCCTCAGAGATGTCCGTTTAACTCCACTGACTATATAGATATATACACAGCGTCCCAACTTTGATGTTTTTATTTACATGTAAGATGCCTGAAGTATTTGCAATGGCTTGATTACTCCCTGTGGGGTGAGCTTGAACAAAACAAAACAAAAAAGCTTTTCATAGTGCCAGCCATATTATCTTCAACTATCACTGGTTTCCTCAAACTAAGCTTTGCATTATGAATATGAAAATTAATGCTTGGCATGAAACCCTGAAATTGAAAATATATATATATTTTTTTTTTCCCACTTGTATGTTCCATATAATGGTTTAAATCAATGATTCCAATGCAGATACTTGTTCTTAATTTACAATTGCCATCAGCCTAGTTGCCACAATAATTATAAAACCCCCAATTATTTCACACAGAAATGCACCACTCTTTTTTTTTTTTTTTTTTTTTTTTTAAGATGCCTCAGACTGTGACTTGGACATAAAGAAAAACAAAAGAAAATAACCCACAAACTTAATTTTGCCTTAGCTACATTGACTCACCATGGTTAATGGTAGCAAACCATCTATTTCTGCTACTGAAGCGAGCAGATATGACTCAGTTACGCGGAGAACACTTGTTGAATAATAAAGTGCCATCTTCATATGACAGCTTTTCAGAGTCAAAAGCACTATAAGGACTTGCATAGAAAAGCTACATCTCGACAAACAAAACCTTTAAATCAACTTATTGCCAAAGATCATGCCTAGTTAACAAAAGCAGTGCAGGAGACAACAGTTGGCAGGAATTCAGACCATTTAAACTCTGGTACGCTACAAGGTCACATTTAACAGCAGCAGGCAGAGCATCAAAAGGATGCTAAAGAAAGCCACTTGCCTTCAGCTGACAATGCGGGTAAGAGCCTTGGGGTTAGCACAGACCCATTAACATGCTACTTGAGCTACATTTTCTGGGCTGAAAACAGCCAACGTTCATGGCAGAACTACAGCGTACTGTGCAGAAAGATCTGAGCCCAAAGTCAGTGGAAGCATTTCTACTGCAAGCATCTATGGCAAGACGGGACTCCTCCACATGGAGGCCAAGGAGCCGCGGCTGGGCCTGCGACCAGCTCAGCCCCACACGGCCTCACCGCCAGCAGGCAAAGCAGTGCCCACATTTCAAACTGAGACAGAGAACAAGGAAACAGAAGCTGCTAACAATAGAAATCCCAAACATAAGCCAGGTAATTGTCTCAGATGGCAAAAACATACAAAATATTGAAATCAACTGCGAACCTTAAAACCCTGAGAGATGCTACGAGACGTTTCACTCTCGGAAGCAGATTACTACCAAAGGTTGTAAAATGTAATTTGTGACACAGTAAAGACTCAACCAGGCTATAACAGTGCCAAACAGTATTACCTGAGCTCTTAATCTTTCCATCAGACCGCATCATTTACAGCATATACACATCGTATGACCAAGATGGCCAAATAGTCACGAGTTTATCACAGAGGCCCATTCTTTTTCATCTTAAATGAGGCCTTGTATGTTCTGCAATGTAAAAGGGCCACAACTGTTCAGTTGCAAAATTAAGAATGAACAAAATGTTATCTTTGTGTTCCCTTTGAAATGCATTCCATATTGTAACAGCAACAACAAGGTTAAGAAGAAAGATAACAGAAATAAATCTCACAAATTGTGAAGCAGCTCCAGTGAAGTATATACCTGACACATGCAAGCCTCTCTGGGTTTTGTAATGTATATACTTCCTGCATAGGTCTGGTAAAAGTACAGGCAACTGTTCAGACTTTCAGATATAATGCTAAATTTAGTGCTATTATATCCTTACCAGTACGCTGTGTTCTTAAACAAGACTTTAACAGGGCTATGACAATGCTGACTCAGGACAGAGAGGGCTCAGGCTGGTTATGAGAGCCACAGACCAAACACCCCAGACTTTTTTTTTTCCACCAGGAGCCCTTCCATAAAGGTAGAAGTAACACCGAAGTAGGTCCTTTTTCTTTCTCTCCCTCCACACTACCCCCAGGGGATGTTTGCTGTGATACATCAGAGCCATAAAAACCTTTAGATTCAAAGTAACTTGTGGAGGTCATTTGCTCCACCCAAACTTTAGTATGAAACATCAAGTATTTTTAAATATTAGAAGAAGTATGTTGATTCTTTCCAATATTTGTATGTTTGAAAATGAAATAATTCTATTTTCCACTAAGCACTGTGAAAACTGCCCACATGCCCACATCACACTGTGCCATAATGCAACTAATACTTGAGGAACTGGACCTGATGGCATTAATTAATCACATTTTGAAGTATCTTACCTTCTTCATCTCTGCACAAAATGATAATCCAAACATGCAATGTGTACAAAAGAAGCTGGAAACTGATAAGCTAACAAGATGCATTGCAAAGACTGTCCTTCACATAGTGCCATAAGCAAACCAGGGCAGAAGGGAGTTTGGCTCTGATTTCCTGGTATCTTCAGAGGTTTGTGACTTTAAGCAAGTTAAGATTTGTGAGATCTTCTTTTTTACTGCTTTTAATGTCTTTTAAAGCTTCCACATATTGGAATGAACACTTCTATATTTACCTTGTAAATCTTAACAACCAAATACATTTCTCTTACTTTCTACATGCCTTTTAAAGCAGGTCCTGCGTTGCTTCTTCCTCCACCACGTGGAGTGGGAATGCACTCTTGGTGCCTCAGATGACAGCTATGATGAACTCTTGGGCACTTTCTCCCATTCCCCCCTCCTCTGCAGGGAGGACCCCCCAGGCCACACTTGCTGGTGCCATCAGCTCGACAGCCTCCCCTCTTCCTTTGACACCCCTACGCAGGTGTGAGATGCACTTGATCTGTGGATCATGAGCAACCACCTACAAATTTCACATGCCACGGCAGTGAGAATGATGCCATGCATGGAAGGAAGGAAGGTATTTAATCAGGTGTTCAAGTGTAAGAAAAATTAGACATAGGTTTGGCTACAGCACACTGTTGATATTAATAATGTCTACTTTCATGCTTATTATCTAATACAGTCTCTTCATATATGATTTGGGAACACAATCTCATATTAAAAAGCATTTAATTATCCCAGATTTGTTTACTAACTCTAGCAGTGCTTTTTTTTTTTTCCCCAACCTAGTGCTTGATAGCGTGGTGACAACAGCCTGAGTGAATGCACAGGTGATAGCTGACACAGTTCATTAACGTGTTACAAGTGCAGTTGAACTAGAATCATGAAACATATTTCATTTATTATTATGCGCCAGCAGGTACAATAAAGTTCCCTATTTAAAACTTTTCTACTTCATCACAGACAACAAAAAGTCAAAAGCCATTTTAGTCAAACATCTTCTACGTTAATATTTCAACTTTGTTAACCATTAGTGTTAGCTTGATTTCTTTCTTAACTGTTCAAATTGCATTTCAGTCTACCAATTTAGATTTACAGAGACAAGCTGAGGTCACCAAATAGATCTTCTGGGTTTCCAGTATGAAAACTAATAAATTGGGTAGCCATTATAAAAAGACTACTGATAGAGAAAACAAACAACATCCCACACAGGATCCCCTATGGACACAATGTTTATCTTGTACTATTTTTATATTAATCTAATAATGTAAGGTTGGTGAAATTACCTCATTCATTCTTAAACATGCACTCTAAAACTAAGCAAACTCACCCCATGGCAGAAAACCTGACTATGGAGCAATACAGATTGAGGCAAAAACTATAAGGGAGCACTGGCAAGTCACACCGAATTACAATGAGGGGTTAATGAGAAGTGCTACCTACCCACACCACAAGAAACTGTACTGGACTGGAGTAAAAGGTGAAAAAAACAGTGTAATGTATCATGCCATTAAGAGTCAATTGCTTGGGTCAAACTGTGTCCACTATGAAACATCGTATTTTAGCTTCTTCTGGAAATTACCCGATTCCACAACAAATTATAAACTTCTCATATAAAAATGAATTCACACCAATTGCTACAGCACATGAAAAAAAAAATCAACTCCCCAAAGTATGAACTAGATTACTATATTAATTTGTCAAATGGAAAAAAAAAGAATTCAAGAGGTAACCACAAGTTCCATAAATCGGATGGCGTAGTTTTCAACTACTCATCTTTCTTGACATGTGGTAACACAAAACAAATGTTTATATTTTTCATTGATTGCATTTCTGTATGTATTTCATGTGCTTGTGCACATATTAATGAAATATTACTCTAAGGATATGAGATATTGCTACAAGAATGTGCTCAGTTTTATGAGGACTACTTTGCTAGACGTATCATGAGAACAAAAATTAGAGGCACATTTGAAACAGAGTCAGAAATGATCAAATGTTTTATAAGATTAAATATCTCCACCACCTTAAAACAATATTGTTTTAATGTGTTCAGAGGCCTTGATACAACAAATGAAATAGAAAATTGATTAAAATCCAGAAGCGCAGAAGAACTCAAAACCAGAACTAAGATGCACACAATTACAAAAGCAACCCACTGGGTCTGACATTACCACCAGGAAAGTGTCACAAAGACAAAAAGTAGGCAGATATTCCTCTTCTTTAGCTCATAAATCTGACAAAGCTTTCTATCAAACAGAAAGCATTTTAATTAAAAACTGGAATTTAATTTGTTGAAATTTTCAGTCCCACCTGATAGTGGTAGTCTTGGAAATATTATTTGGGTATTATGATGAAGTCTAAACCCTTTAACATGAAAGTAAACCCATTTTTTTTTATGACGCAGCTTTACTCCAAGAAATCCAGCTCAGTTTCCTGTACTGATTTATTTAACCAGTCTATTTAACTCACAAAGGAAATGTAACATTCAGAAGTGAGAGCTAACATAACAGCAGTCCACCACTGCTATCCAATCAACTTATTATTAACAGCAACAATATGCACCATCAATTACAAAACAAACTATCAGGAACAATGCTGAATGAGCAAAAATCCCTAATTATTGTAAGCCTAAATTTTCCTTTCAATATTTCTCTTTTCCAGTAAAAAACAAACAAACAAAAAGGTTAAAACTTCAATTCAACCTCCCCAGAGTTCTGCTAACTGACAATCAAAGGTTTTGTAGATTTACTTCCAACTATGTTTCTTTAACTTACTGCACTATGCATATATTGGACAATGAAAAATGTTGCTCTATTGCTATTATCTAGTTAATGATACACGTCAGATAATGAACGCTATGTTTGTCTTACAGACAGTGGACCAAAACTAGCAAGCATTACTCTGAAAAGAAATGTAAGGGGTGTTGCCAGAAAGTGATGCAAAGGTGAAGTTACCACAACCTGTACTAAATTTTGTTACTCCCTCCATGTTATTTTATCTTTACTGTTTGTAAGTAGTTTCCTTTCCAACTCTTTCCTCTAAATGTTCCTTTTTATAGCACATTAGTAATTAAACTGCTGTGAACAGGCTTATAGTTTAACTTACAGTTTCAGACTACAGAGCATTTCACTAATTTTCTGCAGAAATATCTCAGGAGAGCACAGAGGCAGAATGAAACAAGAAAAGGAAGTCCTCACATTTAATTATTTATTCAGACTCTGTGTATGCTGCATATATATGGACAATATAATCCTAAGCACAAGATGTATAACAAGAACATGGAAAAAGATACCTCAACATCTTTGGCAGCAGTCCCACAAATTGTCCTGTAAGAAGTTAGCAGAAATAAATAACTGCATACCAAGAGAGTTATGAAGGCCTAGGGGGGAAGAATCTTGAAAATTTTCAGAGAAAAAGAGAATAGGGAAAAAAGGAATTTCTGGGAGAAAAATGAACCAAAACTTTCACAAAGACTACTTTCTCTCAGAACAAACACTGAAATAATTTGTAGTGTAAATGTTTAAAAGTATTTTATGAATGCTCTCCTTCAGAACGCCTTCTGTAGTTAATACATTCTTCAAAGGAGCCACAGAAGAATATGAGCTGGAAGAGAAGCCTTCCCTTCCAACCCTTTCCTCAAGACAAATTCAACTACATTATGTCATTCCTGACATATTTGTCTTGTCTGTTCCTAATGACTGCCAATGAAGAAACTCAGCAATTTCCCAAAGCAAGCTATTCAGGGTTTCACAATCATTACCATTTGAAAGTTTCCCCTATTATCTAACCTGGTTTTTTTTTCTTCCTCAGGAAAGCCCCTTATTTCTTGTACCATCCACCATGACACTGAAAACACATTATCCCCTTTCTCTTTGCCTTCAAGTCTTCATCTTAAATCAGAGAAGACTTATCCCATCCCCTTTTATTCTTCCCTTCTTTAGACTAAACAACTCCACTTCTGATCTCTTCTCCACAGTTATCTTTTTGACATATCTGATCACCCGTCCATGGCCCCGATCCAATTACACACACTGCTCTAGGAGAGCAATGCCCAAGTTTAGGCACGAGCTATGGAGCAGAAGGGCCGCTTCACAGATCCACCAGACTCCCCTGTTTATACAGACTGATACGATGCCTGCCTTTTTTGTAACCACGCATTGCTGACTTTATATTCAGTGCACAATTCCCCATAATCCCAACTACTCTTCTGAAGTATCGCTATCAGCACAGTTGTTGACCATCCTCTGCTTTTGAAGTTATTACTCCTGCTCCAACATAGCATCTTCCATTTATCACTCCAGAATTTAATTCCACTTTTTTTTCCAGATTATTTCTCTAATTTGTCAAGATGATTTTCAGTATTATTGCAGTCTCTTAATGTTGCCATTTCCTTCTTAGCTGCATATTTAATCAGCACATTTTATTTTATCATCTAGGTTCCTAATGAAAACACTAATCATAATTAAACTGAGGACCAAAGACTGCCAAATCTCCTTACCTCAGAGAAGACTCAGTATCAGGCCATCTCTTGATGCTTAGGACTGGTCCTAAGGACTGCAATCCTTCATACCTTATTAGCTACAAAGATAATGGAGTGCTATTCCCAGTATTTTTTTCTCTAGAACAACAAATTTCTTCTGAATGTGCTTGTAACATTAGATTTCTCTCTGCACAACCAGATCGTCAGCTAAATGCATGTGTTGGGAAGTGGAGGGAAGGTGGCCTGCAAGTGTCAGAGAGCCTTTTCCTTCCCCACTACAAAAGGCCTTGGCCTTCTCTGGAGGAGAGGTGGTGGGCCACCAGAGGAACCAGCTTACCCAGTGGGCTGCTGCCAAGCTCCCCCTAGACAGCACAGGAGGTAGAAACCACCAGGAACTCTGTGATGGGACCATGCCACGGTACCATGGCCATGGGCCCAAGGATGAAAGTACCTGGTCCTTCCTCTGCTTGACAAGTCAGCAATGCCCTGCTGGTTTAGGGTTTACAGAGGGCACCAAAGGGGACAGAACGCAGGTCTCTGAGACCCTCCATTTCACCTCAGAGCACAGAAGAGAACTTCCCAGTCACCCATCATTGTATGGGATCCTTCTCAGTGCAACCAAACAGCTGAGAAGACCCCTGTGCACCCAGGAGGCAAGGGAAGAGAAGGCTTACCAAGAAGCTGAACCCTCAGGACACAGTATTTCTGTCTGTTGCAAGTCAGCTGTACTGCTTTTGATTCAAAATGTTTTAAACTTTCCTCTATTCTATTTCTGTTTGTCAAAATAAGTCTTAGTTTGCAGAGACATAGTCTTTTTCAATGGTGAACTACGTATAGCTACACAGGCATGCCTACAAGAGTATGCATACTACCAAACTATATATATGTATAAATGTGTAATATTTGTATAGTTCTCTAACTTACATAAAATTATTACAATCTATTAGTGTTGGCTTTGGATGCACAAATTCTCAATATTTCACTTTATCCTGAGGGGAAAAAGGATTTATTTCTCCAGACCTTCCACAGATCTCAACATCTTCCATCCCCACATCCTGCAGAGCTCATTCTTGAAACTAGTGTAGGGCTTCTATGATTCATAAATACTCATAGAAGGGAGTAAAAGGGAGTTAAGATTCCTTAGTGATCTGTAACCCTGGCTGTGAATCAGTTTCTAACAACACAGATCCCTGCTCTTGGGTATGTCAGGAGCCTTCCTTTGGCCCAAAAGGATTCCAGTGCATATAATGGTCCTAAGGTTACAAGCCTGATGGGCACCAGAAAACCAGGGACCTAGAAGACAAAGTAGTTGTCTGCTGCCTATATTATGCTAAAAAAAATAATGTATGGCATATCATGACTAGATCCCTTCTTTTCTCATCTGTATTGTTTTTCAATTTCCTTTGCTAAATTAAGAATCATTCAGTGAAAACAACTACATTGTACAGTACCCTCCATAGAACTGGGTCAGCTACCTCAAGAGATGTTCACCTAAGCTTATGGTCTTTTTGTCTCACCTACTCAAAAGAGAACTTCTCCTTTTGGAGAAACTGTCCACACTGACTGTGTTTTAGTAATCTTTCATTTAAAAAGGAGATGACTGTTCATGATAATATAACTTAACAAATTAGCTACATAAGCAATACCACATCTGATCATAACAGATTGATCTTACGCTTTCTATCTCATCTCAGTCGACTCCCTAACAAATATGCATACAAAAACCTTCACTCATAATCTTAAATTTCCTTATATTTCCTTTCTATGTTATATAATCCTTCAGTGCACAGTAACTCATGATCACCTTAAACTCTATGGCCAAACATAGACTACAGCAGTGAAAAGTCACCAAGGCCATTAAGCACAGAGATACTGCAGCTAACTCAAGACATGCTTCACCAGCAGGCTGCTGGGCACAGACCAAATATCCTTGTGCATTCTTGCACCTTTTTCCTCCCATCCGACTGTGGCCACTTGTGAACTGGAACTGAGCTTGGTAGAGTCGAAGTCTGAGTCATTACCTTTTGTGTTCTATGTAAATTCCAATAAGTAATATTAACGGACATGTGATTCTTTTTCACTTCTTTTGAAAGGCAAGGATGAGTTAAAAAGAAGTCTTTTAGTTTAGCTGTCTTCTGTACCTGACTCCTGTCCCTGTGGATCATATGGATGCTCCATCAGAGCTGACATACGCACACACACACTCAGATTTCTTCATGCCTAACTCAGCACACTCCGTGCATCGCAGCACTAGTTTAAAGCTAGGCATCCTGAAATATTCTGCTGGAATTACTGTCTTTATTGAGTCATGTCTATTGCTTTTCAGGAGGAAACAAAAAAGAATACTGTATCGTGTAACTGAACTGGTCTGGAGGACTTGTGTTCACCCACAGCCTTTGAGAGGAAAACAAAGCCAGACTTGCCTTCAGTTTTTCAGCTGGCCAATAACCTCTGGAGCATACGCAGCCCACTGCCCTGCTCACACCAGCACCAAGTGACAACAGCGAGAAGTGCTCAGGACACGCTGGTCACCAAATTCTCAAGCCAGCAGCAGGGCTCAGGGACAAGGAGCAGCGCACGCTGGAGCAGCCTCTCGCCCAGGTCATGCTGCAGCTGCTGAGCTGCTTCCCAAGAGCCTCCCTCCCTCACCTCCCTGCCTTGGCCCCAGCGCAGCCTGCTGGGAGAGCACATCACACGTGGCACTCGGCCCGCTGGCTCACGCCTTTCTTCTCTGCTCCCAAGACACACGGCTCAACTGCAACCCCCTCCCCACACCCTTCAGTACGGCCCAAAATAAAAGCTGTTCAAGTTAGTCCTGCTGATAGCCTAAAAGCTTTTGATGTGGGGGGCGATACTGGAGGGGAGCAAGAAATTAAAGTAGGCCAAGGCCTCAAGCCCTGGATGTAAGGAAACGGAGAGAAGCAGAAATGGGCAGCAAGACAGACACTCCAGCTGCGGTGCTGTGCTATGGCACGAAAGGAAAAAATAAAGAAAGAGCTAACTCTCCTTCTTTAACCTTCTTCCCATGCTTGCTCACTAGCTTAGGAAAGCTACCAGAAGAAGGGTCTCTTTACTAGCAAAAGCCTTAGAGAGACTGCTGGAGAGCTACAAAGAATTTGGAGCACTCAAAGTCTCTTTGCCTGAAGTCTGACTTCCACTTGGCAAGGTGTGTCAGTGCTCCCCAATGGCTCCGGTTTACACAAGTCCCTCTGTTTTTTACAGATCAGTCGGGTAATGTTTGGAACACGCCAGGCACGGTATGTGTACTGGGAGGCCTGCAGCATCCAGGTGGGCCTCCAGTGGACTTCAGCCTTGAACTAACACATTCTGGAATTCAAGAAATCACAGCACTTCTGGATTACAAATTTCTGGGTCCTGGCATTTTAATTAAGGTACCTCTACTAAGAAAGCATTCAGAGTCGCTATCACCAGCATTTATCTTCAGCGAGAAGAGATAAAAGCATCCTTCTGGACCCGCCTTGTTAATGCTCTGCCCAAACCTATTAACCCCTCGCCATTTCCTCCCTTATTTCTCAGTCGTGCAAGGCAGTCCTTTCTCTCCGCTGCTCCTTTTTCCCCAAAGTAGAACAAGATGAAAAAAAATGTTCTCAGGGTTTCAGATCAGCAGACGAAGAAAATAAAAATGAAGTATAAGCAATTTTCTTTTTTCCTATAAAAGGTTCCAAAACCAAAGCAGGCAGATTTTCAGAATTATTTCCGCCTGACGAGCTGATGAAAAGAGATGGGTTCCTACCGACTGTTAGCATATATTTACACACTAAAATCTATTTAATGAAGGATTAAAATAATTATACTGAATTACTGTTATTCCATACTCTGCTTTTATTCTTTTTAGCCTTTAGACAACCTCTGCAGCCTCCAAGAGCTAGTGCGGTACCCTGGCTGCCCTGGAACCCGGTCGTCCCATTCCTCCGACCGCCGAGTGAGTCATTGTTGTGCAGCATGACATTCCCTTCCTAACGCACTGGTTCCCAAACCGCAGTCCTCAGAAAGCTGGCTGACTACATGCTGCTGGCGTTGGTCCTCGCTCCCAACTGCTGCATGGCTTTAAAGACAACCAACATGCATTAAACAGTATTCTGACATTAATTTCCCCCATAAGACATTATTTTAGTTTCTGCAGGGCAAGTATGTTCTTGTGAACGAGTGAATAGGTGCCTCAGAACAACTTCTAAGATACAGTCCACATAATGGGAGTAAAAAAAACACCATGGGAAGTCTTGCTCTAGATAACGTGTCAGCCCTCAGCGCAAATCTCCCTGGTTCAGCAAGTCTGGGAACTAGACCGAGACCAGGAATTATCTCCAGCTCTACCACATGGAGATGCAAGACACCAGGCAAGTTGCTTGTTTTATTTAAACATGTGTTTCTTTTACCAGCAGTATTAACATTGCTTTGTTCCTGTTTATATTTAAAGAAATGAGAAAATAAACTAAATAACTTTTTTCCTCTCATTTTGTTTTTGTTCTTTTAAGAGTTCCCTGTTCCTGTCAAAGTGAGTTAAGCTAAACAGAAACAAGGCATTCTTCTTCCAGAGCAAACGTGTCCACATTTGGAGTTATTTGGGAACCATTCCTACAGCTCAAACGCATGTTGTTGTCCCCACTCCTTAATTCTGATTAACGTCCACATGTAAAAAGTCCCTTAGGTTAGGTAACTGGTTGTCTACTCAACAGATCAGAGTAACACACAATTTACCTGAGACAGCAAACCACACAATACCCACCCACTGCTTTTACCACTTTGGTGAGGCATCTAATTTAGTGGCTAAAGAGAAAAGTTTCTAATTGTCTGCAAAGCGGCAACTGCATCATGACAAGAGCGACAGAGCAGCTCACAGGATCCCAAGGAAGAATTTGGATTCCCTGCCCTCATCCACACCTGAGAGACTGAGGAACCATCCTATGAATTCAATAAAAACCCCAGAGGGAACTCGTATTAAGGCAAGGTTCAGTGTGCCCAGTGACCCAGTGTGCAGGCTGCGATGTGCAGGAGAAAGCATAACGCTTTCCCTAACACGGACCCCCCTGTAAGTCACACTGGAATCGCACAGAAAAGCCCAAGATGATTGCTTCCCGGTAAAAGCAACATTACTTGACAACGAGCACGTATGTTAGCAATGCAGTAAATGTAAATGTCCTATAACACTCTGCAGGGGTAGTTCACAGTGCTGAACTCTTATTGGCTCACAGAGTGCGAGTTTCTATTTCGCTACTTCAAACACATTAGAAAGTCCGTTTTGCTGGAGGTTTTTAAGTGTATCGGGAAGGCACCTTTCTGCCTGCGGGGTAAAACAGAGGAGTACCTGACCGGGTGCGACCCCAGTGCTCTGTTCACGAGGGTCAGCATTTGAGCCGGTGAGCTGAATTATGAAGTAGTAAACTTACTTTCCAGTGATAAATTGGCTTCTGGACGGTGTGCACATAGGCTGAACATAATAGTTCTCCAGCTTAACCCCTTCGGCAGCTAGCTTGTCCAGAGTGGGCGTCCTGATCTCGGATCCGTGGTACCCTACGTCTCTGAATCCCTGATCGTCAGCCAGGATGAAGACGATGTGGGGCTGCGAGCTGGGGGCTCCGGCCCCCGGCTCCTCTCCCGGCCGACTCCCCGCTGCCTCCGTCCCTCCGGGGCCGAGTCCGAGGCTGTCCCAGGCCAGGTAGCCGTAGGTGAGCAGGCTGAGCACCGACAGCCCGGCCAGCACCCCCACGGCCAGCATCTTCCCCCTGCACGGCCGCCCGGCACAGCCGCGCCCACCGCGGGCCATTCACCTTGGCTGAAGCAAGAGCGAGAGACGGAAGCGAAAAATAATAAAAAATAAAAATAAAATAATAATAATAATAATAATAATAAAAACCAGCAGCCTCTCTCCGAGCGGGGGAGCGGAGGGGAGCCGGGCTCAGCGCGGCCGCCGCCAACTTCGCCAAGTCCGGCCGCCCTGCCCGCTGCCGGTGGCGGCCGGGTGGGCAGGGCCGCGCCGGGGGTCACAGCACCCTCGGCCCGCCTCCGGCCCCGTCCCGGTGCCCATGTCGGGCCGAGCCGAGCCGGGCCGGGCCGGGCCCCGCGGCCTCACGGCGCCCTCCGCCCGCCCCCTCCGGCGCTGCCGGGCCGCTCCCTCCCCTGCCCGCCTCTCCCCTGGTCCCCCCCGCAGCCCCATCGCCTGCCCGGCCTTCCCCCGGCCGGCCCCCTCGGCGGCTTCGTCCTGCCTCCCCTCCTCCCTTCTCCCCTCTCCCCGCCGCCATCGCCCCCAGCCCCCTGCTGCTTCCCAAAGCTGCCGCTTTGCGCCCCCCCCCC
>NC_048896.1:42565458-42799925 GCF_011077185.1 Oxyura jamaicensis | reverse complement strand
AAAAAAAAAAAAAAAAAAAAAAAGTTTAAAGCGTTTGTGAAATCGCCACAAACATCTGGAAGGTATGAAGGTACCGGGTTTGTTTTCAGCCGCAAACCGGTCCCAAATCCCAAGCCCTCCAGTTCTGGTAAGGCTGTGGCAGATGCGAGGAATGTGCCTTCTCAAAGTGCTATCGTGTTTTTTTTTGATTTTTTTTTTTTTTTTTAATTTGGGCCGAAGTATGAATGTGCTGCAGTTGCAAAATATAACTTCACAATAGTCCCGAAAGACACTGAAGCAAGCAGAAACTACATTCGTGCATGATTACGCTAAACTGAAGTAATTGTGCAGGTTTGACCTGTCTAACATGAGTCATCGTGACAGGAACAACTTTTCCTCAAACTGAATTTTATGAAGCTTTAACTCTTAAGCAGCCGCTTAGACCAAAGCCTGTCACTGCTGCACCTGAGGAGCTCCGGCTCGTCCCTGCTGGCACACAAGCTGGCTGCTCATCCTCCCAGAGAAACGCTTCCACCTTTCATTTCTCAAAACTGACGGATTCTGGCAGGGAAAGTTTGGTATGCCCTTAAAAGTTCACTCTGCTCCCCACAGCTCAAAGCAATGTCTCCTCAAACAGTCTTCTGCAGAGCACAGGAACATCCCCAAACTCACATTTTGGAATATGAGTGCAGTGCTTGCTTGGGCAACAGCTGAAATAGCTTCTCAAATGAAGAATACCTAAATCAGCATTACCATATCCTAAGGGGCGGCATGACATTGTAATGAGGTGTCAACTGTTGGCGTGTATTCTTTAATTACCTTTAATAACATCATCTAATGCAAGTGTCTGGATTTTGCCTGCCTAGATGTCTCCACAAATGAAGTGCAGTTCATAACTGCATTTGTTGCCCTTGTTCTGGAGAGAAAAAAGAAGTCTGTCTTAAGGGAACTCTAATTGGGGGTGTATGTAACCGGTTTTGTGCAACCTAATGTGAACGGAAATGTCTCCACTCTAAAATTTCTGGTGCAAAAGAGTTATTCAGAAGGAACTGAGCGTCCTGCTGCACTCGACAACTCTGCAGAAGGGAGAACGTGGAAGTAAAAGTGGTGATCTTAATGTGCTGTTCAAGGTCTTGTCTACACTGGGAAGGGGTATTGATAAATCTACATCTGCACTGTAAAGCCTACCAAGTTTAAGTCCTGAGGTGGAATGCTTTCTTCTGAAATCAAAGTAACTTTACAGCATGTTAACTCAAGCTCCAAAAAAAATAGCCCCCAAAACTTTAAACTGAAGAAAGCTTAAAACCTTCAATATACTCCAAGGAAATTCCCCCTAAAAGAATTCTCTATTATTATTTTTTTTAAACTCCTGCTTTTCCCCACATATGCAAGACCAAAAGAATGCATATAGAAACCTAAAACTATAAATGGCAAAATGCAAATTGGATTAGCAATGCTGTTTTGACTTTAACTGGTCCACTGCCAAATGGCAAACAAAATACAACGTCCTCTTTATAAAAGCCATAATAGCACCATGGACACAGATAGACGTATGAGCATCACACTATCTGATAAAAAGTGTTCATATTTTCTCTTAATTAAAGATACTTCATGTTATTTTTTAATTATTGTGTTTTTGAAATTATTAAACACTAGATATCACAGCACACTTTTTAACAAGATATTATATAATCCATACATTATGTCATCCATATAATTATTTGTAACTATCCATATACAATTTCCTCATAGAATCAAATGTTTCTGACACATCCAAAATAAGAGATTGGCAGGCAGCTGGCTAAAGAGGACCACTCCTGAGCAGGTGAGCATCAGTGGGCAGAACTACAGAAGCAAATAAAAGAGTTTGGAATTCAGATTGTTTCTCTGGTAGGAAAAAAAAAAAAAAAAAAAGATCATTATGCAGATGCAACAGAGTCTGTCTCCCTAAAGACACTGGTATGAGAAGACAGCTTCAATTTTCCAGTTCTGCCTTATGGCAGTGCCTGTTAGCCATACCAAACCCCGTTAGTCATCACCCAAGTGCAGATGAAAACACGCGAGGACAACCTCCGTCAGACATCCCTAAGCTCGGCCTTCTTTTCTTTACCAGCCTGACAACTCACCCCCTCTTTTTGCAAAAACAAAAGCGGGCTTATGCCAGCAAAATAATCCTCTGACCTTGAAGTAAAGAGGCCTTGGAAGATAACGTGCTATTAATATTCCACTTAAGAAAATATTTGTAGACACTCAGGAGCTGCAAGCACAGTTTATACAGCCCATTCAGGATGCTCAGTGAAAGGAACAGGCGAGTTGTGAAAGCTGTAGGAAGTGTTTTCCCTTAGGGAAAAAATACAGAAGCTTCATAGATATTTAAACTTGAGTGCAGTGAATACATTAATCCAAATATACAGCAGTTAAAATTGAATTTATTATACCATTAGGAAATGATATATTTTTAGCTCTTGTTATGCAGTCTGTGTGTGTATTGAGACCATAAAATTAACTCAATTAAGCATGCACAGAGAGGATGACTTTAGCTGAAGGCTCGTCTGCCATTATCTTCAGTCAAGGTCAGGGCTGTTAAGCATGCCCTTTTCTGCTTCTTTCAGATCAGGCTGCCATCTAACCTTTCCGAGCCATATATATTTGACACACAAGCAGAAGCCGAAGAAGATAGAGGCTTTATAAAGTTAACTGCAGCTGAAAATTAAAGGAGACTGTTCTTTCAAAGGCAATCATGACAGAGAGTGGAGGTGGCACTAGTGGGGATAGCAAAGGGTGAGGGCTCCGTGTAATGTCCCCATGGGGCTGTGACTCAGAGGGACATCTGTGAGTCACAGCTCCCTTCCTTTCCTTCTTCTCTCTGCACGCTACGGAGCTGCTCTCTGTAGGACCAGGACACATGCAGGGAACAGGGCACTTAAGCGTTTTTTGGGAAATGAAAAAAGTCTGTCTTAAAATGAGATATGCCTTGAACAACGTGGATAAAGATGTTCTCCAGAAGAGAAGATAAACCACATTGTATTCTGTTTCCCTGCCATACCTAGCCCTGTCTGCCAGCAGGTACAGGAGGCAGCCGGCACGTAGCTCCAGTGAGAGCAGCACGCAGAGCCTGAAGGATGCGATCCCTCAGTCCTCAGGCCCAAATGCATCCTCAGAGGGAATCTCGCTCAGAGCTCGAGAGATGCAGGAATAACGGCAAATCAGGTCTGGGGAGGACAGTTTGTAGGAAAAAATAGATCCAAGTGCTGACACTCCTATTTAGATAATGTTCTAACCGCTCTTTCAACGCTTGGTTCAACCTTAGAAGAATAATCCTTACCCGTCGGAGGCTACGTGTTTCTTCTTACCTTCCAGCCAAAGCTGTCAGTAACAAGACAGGCTGCAGTTCAGGATGTGCATTCCACTGCTCTTCCTGGTTATGCCTGAGGCCAGAAAACTTTGTCTGTTTAAAGAACAGCTTTTCTGAACTGTTATTTTTAGCTTAACAACTACAACTATAGTAAGAGAAAAGCAGACTTTGGCCTACATGAAGACAGCATTCCTCCAATTTGCCAGAGCAGGAACTGTAACCATGCATTTCCTTATACCCTGTTTTTTCCTGATAATTCATTTTTTGTACACCATGTCCTCAGCATACCTGGCTAAGATAAAAGGAGAAAAGCAGGACTTCACTGCGTGCTGCTTCCCAGGTGGATGCTGTGCTTTTGCCAGGGCTCATCGTTGGAAACAGCATATTATAAACATGAGTAAAAACTTGGTGAGTCACGGCACTTAGATCATCCCCTTTGCCTTCATTGGTGGAACCTGGTAATTAATTCACAGATGTGCTACTTGTGAATTATCAGATTCCACCGTGGCGCACTCCCTGGTTTATGATGACATAACCAGAACTTTGCTGTTAACTTTGTCTATATTTAACACAGATTTTCCTCAATTCCCTGCCGCATTTCATAGGCAGAAGTCCAGATTCAGATCTCAGCTGCCTTCAGTGATGTAAATGTGCAGTTACTCAGCTGATCCCAATGAAGTTTCTCTGGAAATTTAGGACCTGACCTTAGATATACCTCTCACAGCAGTCCCCATAATGATTGAAACAACAACACTTGATAGCTGGTAGTTGCCTTCCTGGAGATCCCTATTTCCTAGTTACACAGTGCTCATTATACGAAATGAAACAGAACCAAACTCTTTAAATTCACGCAACCCTACTGAAACAACTGCTTCTGGAAACAGCAACCGGATGATATGTTGCCTAGAGTACTTCTTTAGGAAAAGGGATAGTTTAGTAGCAGATGCCAGGAAAAGTCCTCACGGAAAAGTGTCACACAGTTCTCAAAGACATTAGAGATGATGCAGGGCCTCTCAGCTGGAAGGGGCTATGCACCACTGCTTGGTAGTTACATTTTCTTACCAGTTATGAAGCCTGGTCTGCAAAGGAGCAGCGTTTGTTGCATTTATGCATTTACACCATCCTTTCACAGCAAGGGCTTCTTGGTTGCAAGAGCAAAATGTAGTTTTTCTGCCCGAAAATACTTTATTTTGGACAGGCAGTGGAGGAGCATGTTTCTCTGAGTCCCACCCCAGGCACCCCGCAGGACTAAAAAGCAAGTGAGCTTTACGGACCCAGTTTGGGGGTCTGACACAGCGGTGTGTGGCCATGAAGCCCACTGCAGACATCCTAGCCTGATCTCATCCTTTTGCCCTGCTGTTGGCCTGTCTGGCCATCCTGGGTCCATATCTGACCCCAGTACCCCTCACTGGACCTGCTCCCAACTCCCACCTGTGGGCCAGCACCTTGCCTTCTGCCCATCTCCACAGCGGCGCCTGGGCCCGAGTTTGTCCCCAGCCTGTCCTGTTCCCTGGCTGGGGTGATGCAACAGGACATGGTGGCAAGATCTTGTCCAGCTGGATCCCTTGGGGAGCCCTCACCGATCTTGGCCCCAAGGGGACTGCTGCCCCAGTGCCATGTCACTGTGCTGTCCCCACATCCCCCTTCCCTTCTCTCTCATCTCAGCTGCAGAGGGGCTGCAGGGAAGGGGCTGGCTTTGGTAGCGGAGTTGTGGCTTTCTTGGAGCACTGGCTGCATCAAAACATCATTACCTTCTAGCTCCAGGCCTTTTAGCACCTTTAAATCCAGAGGCTTTTCCTTGTGACACGACCCCCTTCCCAGCAGACCGCGTCCTTCTCTTGTGTTCTAGCTGTTTGGCCTGTCTGTTTTCCCATCTCGATGGCCCTATGTAACACAACTTGCCTTTCGTCACCTCTGGAGCTTTGTGGTAACGCCTGTTACCTGCCATGGGGCTTCCTTCAGACTTCCTGAGACTATATTTGAAAGATTAATGTGGCATCTCTCTGCTTTGGCCTTGGATACTGTCATCATCATGCTGAAGTCCATGGACAGGGAAAGGCTTCAGTTTACCACTAGGTGCAAGCGGTGTTGAGGGGCTTCTGCTGCAACAGTGCCAGTCCTCAGTTAAGTCCCCCTAGCCCCCTCCCCCCTTACTCTCAGATAGAAATGTGGACCTAAACTCTCTTTTAATAATTTTGATTATTTTTAAATGCTAGCCTGGACGTTAGCGAGTGAGGGGTGTGGACATTTTGTCTGGCTTTAGCAAGTTTCTGAAGAGCAAATGATCTGAATAGGTCACGGTGCACATTTCAAGGCTGCCATAGCCATCAGCATGTTACTGCTTTGAAGCTTTGGCCCGCTGTTGTTAAAATCTCAGAGAGCAGCTGTAGTCTTCAGTATGGTTTCCTTGCCACAAATACTACAGCAGGAGCAGTCTCATTTGTTCCCAGATCACGCGTTTTTATACACAAGGTCACCAGTCTTGTTTAAAACTTGTCTTAATATTTGAGCAATTAAAAAGGCCAGAACAAGAGAACTGGGACTAGGCAACATAAATCTAGAAAATTCAAACAGGAAGATCTTTTCAGAATAACTACAGTTTTGCAGTGGAAGAGAAATCTTCCTCTTTGTAAATTAAATATTTTATAGTTTATGGGGAGTAATGGCATAACCTGCTGCAAGTACTTTACCAACTGCCTGCCATTCACAAAACAGTCTTATTTTTTTTATTATTATTTATTTTTTTCTTTCTTTCTTTTTCCAGAAAACAGTAAAGCTAAAAATACAGGTTGGTCAGAAGCATACAACTGTAGCAAAAAATAAATGTATTGCTTTTGGCCTCGCATGAAGTATCTGATTTCAAGGTTATGGGTGCACAGCTGCAAAAAAGCTGTCCCTTTCTAAGGCGAACTTTAAGGGGGAGGGATGCTTTTAACTTGGAACGGTGCATGGGCTGCAGAAGGAAGAATGCTAATGAAGTGCTTGTAAGGCTCGGGATGTTTTAAATAGTTGTTAAATACTAGAAATTGCATTTGGATGATGCACTACTATGTAAAATACAAGCTTCAGGTCAAATAAAATAAATTTTCAGGTCCCATAATTCAACCAGCTGTGTCTAACCACAAGGGAGGTTACAACATAGTTTGAACAAATATGTGTGCGTACACATGTAAAGTGCTTCCTATAGCTAGTGTCCTGTTCTCACCTAGAGGGCAATTGGAAAGATTTATCAAAGATAAAGGTACAAAAGATCTAAGATAAGTCTATCACTGTAATAGTGTCCAATTTGGCCAATATTCATCGCAATTTCTGATTTCCAAGTGCATGCTATTACAATGTGTTTTCTTCTGGTGTTCTTTCGTACTAGGCAGCGTGACGCTCATTGAACCAGCCAGATCATTTTGTTTGCACAGTGCTGGTATAACCTTGTGTCTTTGGTTTCTTCTTTTTCCTTTCTCTTTCTTCTCCAGCTTCATCTCTGCAGTCTCTGATATGCCCACGGGGCAGCATTTACTGTGGTGAGCCTGGAATTTTGTGCACGCTGATTGACACACCAGCGTGCAAGTATCGCTTGTCCACCAGCTGCTGCTGTGGGAATGGCTCTCCCCACTTGCCTTCCTTCCCGCACCTGGGTGCCCCCCAAACTCACAGAACTTAGGGCATTCTTTCCCTCTTTCCCAGTTAGCTCAAATTGACGAACCAGTCAAAAAAGTCACAGGAGGGGCATACACAAATGGAATAGTATCAGAGGAAAGGAACACATTGTGCTTTGTATTGCTGAAGCCCAGGAAGGTGCACCATGGTCAGAATGTGTGAAGACAGAGGCTGCAATTTTTTAGCACAACTAGAGCAGGGAAATGGCAGTGGAAACTGTATTTCACAGATAATGCTTTTAAACTTTCATAAATGATGCAGAATGATGGGATTGGTCAATTGAATTCTAATATTCAAGCAAAGCTCATAAACTTATAGATGGCTCTTGGTTACAAATCACTTACTGGAAAAGCTGGCTTAGAGCAAAACATGCACGTTTAAGTTGTATTTCTCTTATGCCTTTACCACTCCCACTATCCCTACATAATTATCCTTCTTATGCCATACTAAACCCCAAAAGAGCATTTCTAATAAAAATCTGATTGAATATAATAGTGCTGTATCTCACGAAAGCCCCAGTGCAACACAAATTGCTCAGCACTGACATCTTATTCAGTGGAAAATTAAAACACTTGGACCTGAACTGAAACATACACTGTTAGAAACTTATTCTGGTGTCACTGAAGAAATGTGGATGCTTAAAAACTAATCGTGGGGTCAAACAAAAAAGCTAGGAATGGCTGGAGATTCAGGTTCTGCAAATCAATATTTCATTAGAAGGACACTTCACAGGAAGGGATTGCAGAGGGCAGTTTTATACCAAGAAATGGGCTGTCTTCTCAAAATACCATAAGAAAGGTAACGTGCACTAAATTGTCATGAATGTGTCCAAGACAGTAGTCATTAATAGACATGGTAGAACATTACCTAGTGGCCTGACAAGGTCTGACGACCGTTACGCAGATGTCTTGGGAGATCCTGAAGCTCCGTATGACGAAGCAAGGAACTTGAGACACTGGTATTACATATATGTGTGCTTGAAAGTTTGTATTTCATTCATTTAGTTTTTGGCTTGTTCCCCCACACACACTCCCTGACTGTGAGAAAATAATGTGAGAAAACAACTAGATTTTAAAGATCGAGTTGGAACTATCAGGGGTGTGCTGGGCCTCATTTTGTACTGGGAAAAAAAAAAAAAAAAAAAGCCCAAAGTAGTTGGGTTGATTCATGCTGAATTCCTTGATTCTAGGAGGGTAAGACTGGAAAATGAATTGACTGACAAAACAAAGTTAAACAGCAGACCAAAGCATAAGCAGTTGCCTCTGTTTACATTCATTTTGTGCTAACAGAATATATTGTCAACCAGTAATACCTGCCTGGAATGTAAAGTATGCCACTTTTAAAAGCTTAAAGCAATAATAACTCTTCTTTTCTTTAGGCTTGCATTCTCACAACCATAGCGCTCACAGCTTCACACCAGTCTGAAATCACCTGCCTTCCTATTTCATAAAAATACTGACACTCCAGTTGCTCTTATGGGCTTTTTGGTCTGGCAAATTGCTCTGCAGAACAGCAGGCTGGTTCTTTGTTTCCCATGCAAATCTAAAAAATTCAGAGTCAATTTGGCATATATATATATATTTAATCAGTACACCTGTTTCCATACTTATAGTAGGGTGAATATATACGGGGGGAATGTCTTCTAAACAATAGTATTGAAGTATTTTTATTTTATGTACATGGCATGGAAGATTAAGCAAAAAAAAAAACCCTCAGTATGCTAACAAAGCATGACAGAACAGTTTCTGGGCTCCTGCTCTTACAACATACTACTTGCATGAGAAATACTTGACCAAGTGCTTCTTTTCATCCAATTTTCAATTCTTTTAATAGAATTGTTACAAGTGGAGAAAAAGCAAGCAAGCAAGCAAACACCTCTTTTGCTCTTGGCAGCAGTGTCCCAGCTTAGGATTCATATGGATCATTAGGACAATGTTATCTAAACTCGCTAGGTCTTGCAGTCCTTCAGAGTATTATCTTTGGGATACACAAGATTGATCATGGGCCACAGTGATTTCTCAAATGAAAACATCTATCCAGCATTTTGACCATCAGTTGAGTGTACAAACGTAGAGAGCTAAAACCAATGATATACTTCTCATTTAGATTTTTCAGATTTTTTCCCCAAGCCGCAGGTTTTTTTTGCTTTGTTTTGTTTTGTTTCATTTCGTTTTTGTGGTCTATTTGTTTGTTTTGATTTTGCCTCAGTATTGACACTTCTGTTTGATATAACTAAATTACTGGTAATGGATAAGAAAAAGCAAGGAAGTTGTGTGCAATGCTTAACTTTCTTGTCACTTCTTACCTCGTCGCTTTTCATCAGCTGTAGGTAGAGCGATCAGCTCGCCACATTCTTGCCAAAGAGTTGTGCCTCACTAGGGTTGTGGGGGCCTGCATTAAGCCACTGAATGAAATTAAGATAAATGGGCAATTGATGCATTTCTTCTGGGATTTTGTTTGCTTATTTCAACTTAATTATACTGACATGACTAACTATAAATTTAGGGAGGAAAGTCAATACAGAAATCATAAAAAGACCATAGATTTTACAGGAAAATGCTCTTGGGTTGCTAATACCTTTTTTTTTTTTTTTTTTTTTTCCTCAAGAAAAGAAAAGAAAACCCAACAACAGCAGAAAACAGATACCCCAACACCTTACTCATGTGGCTTTAAGCAGGCCACTCAGTTCATCTGGTTTCTAGTTGAGAATTATTAGCTGCTAGAATGTCAGTACTGTTGGAAAGCATTAGGAAATAAATCATAAATGTCACCTACATATTTCAGCAACTGGAGCTATTCACACAGCAAACAATAAGGCTAAATTTGAAAGCAGAACTAACCGGTCCTATCAGAAAACTGCTAACTGCATTCCTTCTGTATGCACTGGAAAAAACAATGAAGCTAAAATATACAAAATATATATAAAATATAATAAATACAAAATATATAAAAAATATAACACAAAACAAGGAATCTGGCATATTCCTCCTCTACGCAGAGTCAGTACGAAATGCCTCTTGCCTAGGAAGTGGGTTTGGATTTCCTGAGCTAGAAGTTGCATCACAGCCAATGACCAAATTGGAAATAATATAGTTCTGCATCAAACCTGCTCATAGACTTGATCTTACAGCCACTCTTGGCATGCATGCCATAGTTTGGTTAATGTACTGTGTGAAATATCCCCTTCAATGTACTTTAAAACCACCACCTGCTGACTGGAAAGCATCCCTTTTTCTTATATTGCTTGAAAGAATGAATAAAGATGTTCAGTATACATCTTTCCCGCTAGATTCAGGATTATATAAATAAACAAAGACACTTTTCCAGTCTTGAAGAGGAGACTATTGAGAAGTCCAAGTTTATTTAGTCTCTCCTCATACTGAAATTGTTCCATATTCTAAGTTCTATTAAACAGTCTGCTAATAACGATTAAAAAAATCTTTTTTTTTTTTTTTTTCTGAACACATCCCCTTGTTATATTGCTAAGATGCGAATACATGATTAATAGTGTTTATTTGATAGCAAAAGAGATATAGTACACTCTAGTGATACTCCTTGGCTATATACAAGTACATACTGTAAGAATTTTCATATTTGCTTACCGTGAATTTAAGCAGTGGGATTTTCAAAGCATGCATAGTTTGACTTAACAAAGCTATTTGTAGACTCTAAAAAGCTAGAAGACCCCATGATCTTCTGCGTAGGAGCTCATGTAACAGACTATAGAACCTTCCTGACTTTATGCCCTTACAACCATCTGAGCGCATGCTTTAGAAAGGGGCCCGGACTTAATTTAAAAACTAGAGTATCCATTACAAGCCTGGTGCACTACCCCAGTTGTCAATCAGTGTCACTCATACACTTCTCTATGTTATTTCTTTTCTGAATTTGATGCTGCCCCACCCATGAAGCAACCATTTGTATTCACCGTCTGCTTATACATACATGCAGAAAACACCAGAAGAAAAAATATCATGGCTTTTAAGGGGAAATGTGCTACAGATCTCTCTTCGATATTTAAATAGAATACCATTCTGTGAAAGTTTGGTAAATTATCTAAGCATAGGCTAGCACAGTACATGTCAAGTACATGTTAGTTATTGTGGATTTGAAAATGTATGCTGTCTTGTGGTGTGAATTTCTTCAGATTATTATTCACATTTTTATAAGGTGGGTTCTGTCGCTCCTTAGAAAGCAGCAGGAGTGCTCTGTAGTAGAAACAACCTCTTCATCTGTCCGTGGAAATGCTGTAGCTGGGACAACAGCAATGCCACTTGAAACCTCTTCTGTAATACCACTGAAGTAACGTGTGTAAGACCTGAATTGGAGGATGTGCCTTCACGATCTGATCTGCACCAAACCTACAACCTGGTACGCTTGTCTGACCTGGTCACCACTTGCAGCATTTGAACTGGTGTACATACAGTGTACATAAAGGGCTTTCTTTTCTGGCCAGTTCTTCCACTAGGGTGACACACTGCTACCTACCTTTCTTAGGACTATTCAACCGACTGTGTAAGATACATACGTAGTATAACTGGAGATACATATGCCATGGATAAACTTCAGTAAAGTTGCCATGCAGATACGAGGCCTTGTGAGATCCTAATGTGTTGCCTGGTGGGAAAGGACACCTAGCTGGACAGAAAAGTCATTTCCAAAATTACTCATTTATCTGGCCTGCTGTTGCTGTGTAAATAATGAATAATGGATGCATGAGCCTTTTTTTATGCAGGCACTTTTTCCACCAGGAGTTAGGATGACGCCACCAATACTCCAACATTAATTACAGCAGCTGTACATGTAAGTGATATCTAACCACTTTTGGATTGATTTAGATCCAGGTCTGGAATTCTTAAAACCTGTATACAACACTACAAATCGATTAAGGCATTCAGCAGAACTCCTGTATATTTTATGTCACAGAACATCAAGAAATAACTAATTTGGTAGAAATAAGTGTTGCTTAGGAACCAAAAGATAACACAGAAAAAGAATTCATTAATCATATTATATTTTAAACTTGTTCACATTTAGAAAATTCACTCTAAGACCACGCAGAAAGGTAAGGTCTGGTGGAAGCAGTGTTCTCAACACTGGGACAATCAAAAATCGCTGATTAAGTTCCACTCATAATTAAAAAGCATAAAATGTGACCTCGTAGATTCTACAGAGGGCAATAAGTTCCAGCCGAAATGCTGTACAGGAGCATGTCATGCAAATTAGAGCCTCAAGGCACTATTACAGTGCAAGTAATAACAAAGAGCTTAAACTTCTCAGGTTGGGGGTTTCTATAACATCCTCTGGGAATTTGTGGGCATTCTGAAAGTTAACAACAGCTCCAGATATTAAACAGGATTTCAGCTGGGCCAGGAAGATTGCCAGAATTGATGAAAACATACCACCCTGTCATCCCCTGCTTTCCCAAACTGGACATGTCATAACCTAAGAACTTTCAGGAAGATCATGTTGAAAGAAAGATTTCCTTTACTATAAAAACAGAGTTAAGATTTGTCAATAGGGTCTGTTACCTTGCCCTGTAACCTCATCACAGATCAGCTCTTATCTGCCCCCATTAACCGCTCCTTCTGTCATCCTCTTTCCGAGCAAGCAGCGCAGCACAAGACTCATTTATACACAGGCTGGCTCCTGGGAGAGGACTTTAGATAGACACAGTCCTGCAATAAAATCAAGTTGCTCTCCCAGGTGGGTTAGCATTTCCTCCACCACAGATAGGGAGTAATTGAAATGAAAACCTCATGTCTCCTTGCCTTCCCATTTGGGATGAATTACCCATGCAGATACTTCATTGCCAGCTCTGTGCTACTGACAGTGCCATTAAGCTTAGCTCCACCAGGGACAAATCTTTTCATACACTGAACAGTAATACTTTTATGCTACCTAATGAGTTTTGCGGTGCTGCATGTTATGTAGGGAAGCAAATATCTACCCTGTGCAGAAAAGTAATGAGCAGAGCATTCAAAGCACACGTTGTTAGAAGTCTGTATACGTTTCTAACAGAAAAAGAAATGGTTGCTCTGTAGAACTCCTCACAAGATAGAGCAGATATCTCTTATTGCTTTGCCATTCCCTTAGAGTTCACAATAAATATTTGGCTTTGTGCCACAGATTGGAGATGAGTTGAAATTTTGTGCCAACATCTTTGTGTGAGCAGATGCAGGCACATGGACAGCTGCAGGTAACTTCCCAGATGCAGTCCCAGAAAAAGTTGTTTCCTTCGCAGTGTGCAACTGAAGACACTCTGCTGTACAGTCCTGTCAATACTAGGAACATATTTTGGCTAAGGAACAGTTGATTAGCCTAGTCTAGAAAAAGTCTGAAGCAGAACCCACTGAGGGTCTGTGGAAACGGTCCCCTCTCTGGTGAGCTGTGGATAAAGCCCCTGGAATAACACAAGCCACCGTAGTGTTGTGATCCTGAAGTTGTAAAAACCATTGCCACCACCTGCAGTGAATTTTACCCTTTTGTTTATTTTCTCAGTTCCCCAGTGACAGGCCTCATAAATGCTGTGAAATGGAAACAATTACCGCACACAATAGAAGAAAAGACCTGAGGAACTGTCATTTCCTCAGCTGAGCATCAGCAGTTTCAGTATCAACCAAAAGTCCTAAGCTATTTCATCCGCAAGTTACATTTCTTCCCTGGGAATATGCCTTAACTACATATTTCTGTTAAAATTTATTCTTAAGCCTTAAATATCTTCCAGCTGATGGTAGGTCAATGTTTGTGTAGGTACACACACAATATATACGTTATGTGTATTCGCACGTGAATATATACAAAAAGATATGGATAACAACAGTGGTTTCCATTGATTTTTGATGCTTGTTATTCCACAGGTTCTTTCGTCTGCTCTGTAAGACCAGTAACTCATACTACCATAAAAACTGAGATGTGTGGACACAGGAATGGCAGGTGCTGTCTAAACTTCCACTACAGAACCTTCACAAATTAAAAATATAAATTGTATTTTGGGCAATAGAATTGTGTGAAATATCAAGAAATATCAAGAATCAGGAAGGAACGTAGAGCCTTTTTGTCTGACAAGTAGAAATGTACACTTATAATCGCATTAAAGCTGTATCCCTCTTGGTTTTAGAAAAAGAGATATTAATCTACAAGCTCTCCATGGCTATGGGAAATTCTATCTAATATCATTGCCAATGTAAATAATAATATATGCATTCATGGTCATTTATAATATCACCAAAGCTCTCTGCCTTCAGATCATGGGTCAGGCATCTAATTTTAATGGAATTTTAAAATATATTTATCTAATGTGTTTTGTATCCTATCTGCTGATTTTTGAGTTATTTTTTAATGCATTTTTTAAAAAACTTTTTCTTTTTAGGCAAAACACACAACTTCCTTACTGAAAAGCAAAGAGCCCTGCATTTGCTTACTGTGCTGACTGCTGCAGATTGACTTGGCAACTGCATAAATGTGACTTGAAAATGCAATTGCTTGTTATGGCAGAAACCTGGATCTGAAAACCTAGGGGGTCTCCTCCAGAACAGCATGTCTTGCAACCAACGTCATTGTCCTATTGCTCTCTTGTCTAGTTTTAACCATCCTGCTGGAGACATTCATTTCAATGTCTTGGTTTACAGAGAACCAGACTAATCTCTTGGGTAGAGCAGACCCTTCAGACTTATTAACAATATATACCAAACCCTCACTTCTATTCTTAGATGGCTTATTTCAAATACACCAAAAAAATAACCCTTCGTTGCAGGCCTTAATTCCATGGATACTGTAACTTGAATATGCTCGGTGGCATGAAATAGGAAATTTGAGTTACTTTCCATATTGTATGTCTAATACTGTGGACATATTAATTCTCAAGTGGAAGGTATTGTACTGATCAAACTTTGATCTGGAGCCTTGATCCAAGTCTCCTGTTTCCAACGTACAGCATAATACTCAAAAAAAGACTCCCATGGGTAAAATATTGGGGGTAAAAACATTTAAGTGTGCAATGTTGGGTCTAACTCATGGTAACATGTAATACACAGTCAATGGAGGCTCTTATATCACTTAACATAGAGTTGCTGAAGGTTTGCATGTGTAACTCCCTTGATTTCTGAACTACAAGGCTTTCTATTCACCTGCTTGTTGCCAATGGTTTCCACAGATCATTGAACCGCGGAATTCCAATATATCACACAGAGGGCTGCCGGCTTAGGGATACACAAGAAAATTCAATCAGAGGTCTCTGCAGTGGGAATGTTAAAATAGATTAGCTAAATTCCCTGTGAGGGCACTTGTAGACCAAGTTAAAATGACCTTAATTTGATTAAGATTGCTCCAAGACTGTTTAGATGTACACTGACATCTGAAAACTGCCAAGATACCCAGGTGTAACCCATTCCTAATTGTCTGCAGTACAGACACCATCTCTGCTTTTCCTCCTATGTAGTCAGTTTACATCAACCAGGTTGTGCCGACATGGTGAGTTTTATTGCTAAACGCAATAAAACAATCCTAGACAGGTTTGGAAATAAGGTGTGATGGGACCTCAAACATTTCATGCCACAAATTCTCTTTGAGTCACTTCTACACCTTGTAGAGAGCCATTAATCACTAATTAGGATCCTGGAAACCTGTAATTTGCCCAACACAATTAAGAAGAGCAAATCTAAAATAGCTATGATGTGTAAAGCTGTGTATTATGGATACAGAGTGATGGATTTGATGAAGGTTTTGTCAGGCAACAACATTTTGGACAATTTTATGAACAGGCTGTCATCCTGATGCACAGAAACAGCAGTAAGAATTCCTAAGTTTGGGGAAAAATGCCTACCACCACCGCCACAACCCAACTTATCATTGGCTCTAGCGCAGTATCAGCTAGGAAGATGACTTCTCCAGTGGGATTTCACCAAGACTGATGTTACTCTGCTTGCTTTCAGAACTGTTAAGGTAGTCTCACAGATCCCGATTATTTTGCCTTTTGGAGAGTCCAGTGAGGTCACTGCCAAATGTGTTTTATATTTTTGATATTTTCCCCGTATTTTGCATTTTAAATGTAGTATTTTTTTGTTTGTTTTTGCCTGCTCTTCACCTGTAAGAAGGGTGACCCATAAACCCAAACTGTAGACGGTTCTGCAATCAGCCATAGTTAAGGGCAGCAGGATGGGACAGCAGCACTCAGTAAAACTTAACTAGTTAAAGTAAAACTGGTACCAGTATTTTCTCTGTTCATATGGCTAGCTCTTTGGAAATTACTGCATGACACATTGTGCTTACAGCAATCTGTCTGCTTTTTTGTTATTGCACCAATCAGAGATTTACTTAAGGACATATTTCTTTTGTTATAGCAATTCTTCAAAAAGAAAATGTAATTGAATGCTGATGCAAATTGCTCTAATATCATGTACTGAAGTGATTTTAGTATACGTACGAACATTACTGTTTCTATGGTAATTGAGCACCCGTTTCTGGATATGAAAACTAAATTCACATAGGCAAAAAACAAGCACAAACACACACACATACACACTTGCTAAATGCTTTTGGAATCAGTTCAGGATGATTTATTTTCCAACAGTTAATTTCCTATGCACAGAAGATTCACTAAGCACTGTGAGCACTATGTACAACCCTGTACAGGCTGAACGACACCCTGGGAAGTTTTTTTTTTATGCCAGGATAGAAGAAAGTCAAAAGGTAAAACTGGGGGAAAAAAAACACCCACGTTCCTGCTTTTAAGCACAGATATTCCTTTTTGTAAAGAGAAAAATAAAACAAGTATGCATATAAATAACTGCTTATTAGAAAAAAAAAAAAAAAAAAAAAGGCACTTTGAAATGAAAAACTAGGAAATCTACTTAAGCAAGATCTGATAGAAATGTGTTGGCAAAACAATGTATTTAACAACAGCCAGGTAGCTTTTTTTAATGATATCTCTGGAGAAGCAAAAACTCTATAAGTACAATTATACTAAAAAATCATGATTTTGCTAATATATATTTTTTTCACTGAACTCTATATGGTTAAATAATGAGGCTGCACTAAAGAGATTCTAGATTCTAGAATCTAGATTCTAGATTCCTTCTAGATTACAAAGTAAAACTTTTAAGAACTAGATTTTCCTAGAAAATTGAATTAAAACTCCATAGAACAATATGAAAAAAAAGGAAGTTCGCAGCTGACTCCTTGCTGAACTTGGACAGTTTGATTTGTGCATTTGCATTTCTCAAGCAACAGTGTTTTATATTCTTATGAAGCATTATGTGGTTTATGACTGAGATATGTCACAGATCCATTAGTTAGTATGGCAAACTAATTATGTGGGAATTACTGCAGCGAGTAATGTCAGGAGAATTGGCTTTACTGTTTCAGCATATTTGAACTGGCAAAGGTACTATGGATATGTCTAATTCAGTGAAGAAAAGCAACTTTATAATCATCATTAACATAGGCTGTGAATGCTACACATGCAATTCGGTGGAAATTCTTGCAGGTACAGAAGAAACCTATTACAACTTACATGCAATATAATACACAAATGCAACCTCTTCAGTGCCCCTTTTACAAAGAGTGGGAATGCAGAAATACTGATGTAATCAGAAAACACATTTCTGATTTGCAGGAACCTAGCAAGGTCACGTAATTCGGTACATCAGTAACCCTAGGATAAGTCTGTCGGCATAGTAAGGATTTTCACAGCGTACAAGAGCTGCCACAAGGCATGTGGGAGCACCCTCTCCCTGCTGGCTCCTAATGGGAGCTGGGAGCATCACGGAACAGAGCCTATGTTCTGTGTGATTTCCTTTGTCCTACACCGACTGTTCCCCATGTCCTATGGAGGTGTAAACACGTGCTCAAAATTGCTACCATAAAGAGTCCCACCGCTTGTGTGAACAGGTAAAAGATGCACGCAGCTGTTGGCAGAAGCAGAGACCATGACTCTTAGGGTTCCCACCTAACTGCTGATGGGTTAGAAATGGGCCGGGTCCTTGGACATTTTACAACATAGAAGAGGATGAGGTAAAAGGGAATTGCAGAATCTACATCTGAATCACAAAAATTAATACCAGCCACAATGCCCTCACTAAGCAACAAAGATCTCTCAGAAAATAAATAAATAAATAAATAAAAAGAAAAACAATAGGAGAAAAGATCCAACCAGTGCTGTCTAATTAAACAGATCACATCACACTTTCCTCTGCTTCATTACAGATGTAAAGTTGTATAATACAATCCGAAGTAAATACTGGATAGTCGCTGGCTTCATTCTTAGTTCTCTTTTCTGGCAGGTCCAGATCATTACAGCATGATCTCTTTCTGCTTTCCCAAACACAGTCATGGGCTTGGAGACCATATTTGGCAAAGGTGAGAAAGAAAGGAATGTAAAAAAAAAAAAAAAAAAAAGGAAAAGGGAGTCGTGTCCTTTAAAAAGCAGTCATGTTTTTCCCTCTTTCTCTTCTCCTTTTACAGTTTCTCCAGCCAATGCTACTGGAAGAAAGGATGCAACTGAAGGACTGGGTTGGGATTTAGGAGCTTGCTTCTGAGCTCTGATCCAGACTTCTTGTTTGGTGGCGAGCCATGAGATATTACAACTGTATGACCTAGGAAGTGTTGCTATTAGCCTGGGTGAAGCATTTTGTTCATCACAGATACCATAAAAAAATCAAATCAAATCAAAACAAAACCCAACCACATGTGGGAACAATCCTAGGTATTTCCTAGTCTCTAAATATTTTAAGACTGAAATAATGATTGGAAGTAATTGGCAGCATCGTGAAAAAAGAGCCAATTTGGCACACGTCCTGATGCTCAAACATGAGAGATGGAGAACAGGTGTGCAAACCAAAAAGAAGAAGAAAAAAATGGCAAAGTTTCTCCAGTGGGAAGTTATATTCATAGACTAAGAGAATAGCTTGGGACCCAGGCAGAATTTATGGAAAATTTGTGGCTAATGAGAGAAAAGAACCATAAGAATGCTCAGATGCTAAGGAAGTACTAAGGTAAAGGTAAAAATCAGTGTTAATGGCTACATAGGGAGAAAAAGCAGATCAATTATAAAGGAAAGGTATTTCGGAGCTGATACAGTTCATTTTATGGAAACAATGAGAGCTTTTTACTTTGCCAGATGAATTAGTAAATGAATACAGAATTGCAAAGTTTTCCGGGCCTCTAGAGGAGAATTACTGGTACTGGCTGGTATTGACATTTGTTAAAAACTGTTTGGGGATTCTGCTAGAAACACAAGTAATTGCTTTCCATTTTCAAGGGGAAGCAAAAGCAAGTGGAATAGACTGAATTCATAGATGTCAAGCATTCCCCCCACCACGTCACTCTTTTATGGATATTTAATAGAGTCCCAGCGGGTTCCAATGAGCCTTACAAACTTGCCATTTGCGATGGGTGGGCTACACTATGGGAATCACTGACCTGAAAGAGATTTTTCTGAAGAAGGCTCATTCCTTTTTTTATTTTATTAGGGTTGCCATACTGCTCTGGAACAACCACAAAGTCGTTGCATCGCTCTGAGCTGGCAAGGCGTGTCCTGAGCTGTGGTTTTGGAAGCCCTCTGTTCCATTTGGGAAAAGGGGTCTCAGGCACTTTTAAGACCCAATTGCCCTTTCCTTTTAACAAACTTACCAGCAATCAGATCTTTTTGGAAAAAAGGCTGAGGTAGTCCTGCCAGTTCATACATTTAAAACCCTGATTGGGCCCAAGTTAAAGCTTCAAAGTACACATAAGGAAGGGGACCAAGGTAACTGCTGGAAAGGAAGCTTCAAGTAGAACAGGAGCGATGAGATCTCCAGAAACAAGTAGAGAGAGATGCTGGAAGGTTCATTGGGCGCCATCCAGAAACAGCAAATTCTCCTTTCAACTGCAGTAACTCCCATGTACTTAGTAGGGTTAGCCCTCCTGACATAATTTCTTCCCATAGACTTCAAATTTCCTTCTTACTTCACTCTGCAAAGGCCCTCATACTGAACAGCTCCATCACCAAGCTTTCAGAAAGTCTCTCCTCCTAGGTAGCATTAACAACCCCTATTTCTCTGTAGGAAAAACCACAAATCTACCCCTGCTCCTGAGAGCTCCTTGTTCACTGAAACTATTAAATATATGACACTCACAAAGTGCAGAGATGAATGCCGTATGTATTCTGTTATGCAAAACCTTATTAAACTGAGGATATGAAGGGTCTACCTCACTTTGCAAACACCATTTGAGGAGCTCCTACACAGATTTCTTTCATTCCAGACCACTGGTAAACGTGAGTGAAGAGTGTGCGGGAGTGGGAACACAGATGCAGTTATTGTACTACTACGCTACTACTACATGACCTGCAAGTGCTAAGGAAATATTTGTTTGTTTGATTGTTTGGTTTCTTTAAACCCAGGATTGAGAAGAGCATTTTCAGCAAGAGAGTCCAAAGGGCAGATCTGGCTGCTTATCCTGTGTAATACAACATTTTAGAGGAATCTTTTATGCAAGAAAAACAACAAAGCACAACAATATATTTTGTTCTCTGAGGGAAGAAAAATGAAAATAATCCTATTAAAATCAAAGATGCTATTGGTTTTAAAATTAATGAATTAGGTTTTCATTGTATCTTTCTTGTTTCAAAACAATTTTCAAAACAAGATTTAGAAAACCTTATATACTATGAGTTCATTTTATAAAATTAAATACCACTACTATTAAAAAAACAAAAAACAACAAAAACAACAACAACACAACAGACAAAACTCAACAAACAACATCAACAAAATCAGTATCTTTCCTAAATGAGAACACACAGACGTTAGCATAGGAAACAAAAAAAGCTAAAAGTACTGTAACCTAACTTCGCGGCCCACAGCCCTTATCTAAGCTCAGGTCCGCGAGATGCCTGTGACTCCTTTGCAAAGCAGGAGGACTTGGGCGCTCAGAAAGGACCTGGAGAAAATGATGAGCTTCATGGTGAGGGCATGAGACCTTCCTGTGGTGGTTTTACTCCGGTGGGCGGCCGAGCTCCACCACAACCGCTCTCTCACTCCCCCTCCTCAAAGAGGAACAGGGAGAAAATACGATGAAAGGGGCTCAAGGGTTGAGATAAGGACGAGGAGATCGCAAAGTAATTATTGTGACAGGCAAAACAGACTCAGCATAGGAAGACAGTAAGATTTATTGCCTATTACTAATGAGCTAGAGAAGTGAGAAACAAAGGAAAGAAACCAAAAGCACCTTCCCCCCCCATCCACCCTCTTCCACCTCCTCCCCCCGAGCGGCGCAGGGGAACGGGGGAATGGGGGTTATGGTCAGTCTATAGCAATTCTTCTCTGCCGCTCCTTCTCAGTCACTCTTGTCCCCTGTGCTGTGGGGTCCCTCCCACGGGATGCAGTCCTTGCTGAACTGATCCAGCGTGGGCTTCCCACAGGCAGCAGCTCTTCAAGAACTGCTCCAGATATGGGTCCATACCACGGGGTCCATCCCTCGGGAGCAAACTGCTCCAACCTGGGTCCCCCACGGGCAGCAGCTCCTGCCAGGTCACCTGCTCCTGCATGGGCTCCCCTCCACGGGCTACAGGTCTGGCCCAGAATCTGCTCCGGCAGGGGTCTTCCACAGGCCACAGCCTCCATCGGTGCAGGTCCACCTGCTCCACCGTGGTCTCCTCCATGGGCTGCAGTGTGGAACCCTGCTCCACCGTGGTACTCCATGGGCTGCAGGGGGACAGCCTGCTTCACCATGGTCCTCACCACAGGCCGCAGGGGACTTCTGCTCCAGTGCCTGGAGCACCTCTCCCCCTCCTTCTTCACTGACCTTGGCGCCTGCAAGGCTGTTCCTCACTCCTCTCACTCTCCCAGCTGCTGTGTGGCACAGCATTTTTTTTTCCTGTCTTAAATATGCTCTCACAGAGGCACAAACAACATCACTTATTGGCTCAGCTCTGGTCAGCAGTGGGGCCCTTACCAACCATGGGGCAGCTTCTAGATCCTTCTCACAGAAGCCACCCCTATGGCCCCCTGCTACCAAAACCTTGCCACGTAAACCCACTACACCTCCCCTTCCTCCTGAGCTCACTTTTGTCACTTGCCTTTAAATTACACCAAAGCTCAGCTGTCCTCAGGCAGAGGAGGGAGTGCAATCCATGTCCAGTTCCAGCCCCGAGCTGCTGGATCACGTTCAGATAAGCACATCTCTTCCTCCATTTTCAGCAGCAATACTGTAAGACAAGAGGCCTAAACTACGGCATTTACCTGACAGCAAAATCGTGACAGCCTGCTCCAAGATGACCACAACAGAAATATGTTATTTTTTAACCTCACCATCCCCTTCTGTGCTCACATCTGAAAATGTGATTTATCAACAGATTTTGAAGCTCTCCCCAACTAGGACGGCATAAACCTGGAACAACAGAACTACGGTCTCTCCTTACTGCCTTTTGTGTCATAAGAGAAACACTTATTGCAGTTCTATAAGGCAGCAGCCCTTGGGTATTGGGACATCCTGCAAAGGCTGTTTCAGTCAAGAGGATCTGCTGAGGTCTGACACTGCTCTGAATTTTACTGTGGCCCACACTAGTGTCAGTAGCGAAGTGTTAGGTGACATTGTCCCATCACTTGCCCAGAAGTCTAAACTGGACACATCTGTGGATTTTTCTCAGGGTTATCTTGGATCACTAAGTTGAAAATCTTGAATTATTTCATCTCTACTTAAAAACCACCTCTCCAAACCTAAAATCTTTGGGAAAAAAAATCCCAAACAATGTTTTATCATCGCTCCAGTATCAACCGACAAGAGGGAAGGAAAAGAAGCAGTGAATTCAAAGGAAACTATTCATCTGCTACAGTAAAACAAGCCTTGGCACATCCTAAGATTAAATAAAGAAAATGGTGTTTCTATTGTGTGGGGTGGTTTTTTGTTTGTTTGGTGTTTTTTTTTTTTGGCTTTTTTTTAGAGGAACAATGACAGCTATGAACAATGACAGGTTCAATGATAGAACAGGGCATAGAAAGTCCCCTGATGACCTAGCAGGCAACTTCGAGCACGATCGCATTTGGAAAGCAAATCGGTATTTGCAGTCCCAGGTTGCATTCTCACGTTACAATTAGCTTGGCAAGGGTTCCCAGCTTTCCCCCAGCACTTGTTTTTAGACTCCAGGTTCTAGCACAGCTTTCCCCTGACGGTTCAGAAGGTTGTGCTGTGAATTGTCTTAGAGAAGTTTTGGGGAAGGAAATAGAGATTTTAAATCAGCTCAGCTCATCTATATCATGAAAAGAGCCTGCAGACAAATTAGATTGTGTTGGCAGTAGCTGGGAGTAGTGAACCACGGTGCGAGGGCACGATGCCATGAAGCCCAATCGCTGCCAAACTCTGGGCATTGTGAAACCATGGCCTCAGCTAATAGAAATCAATGTGTGTAAATTCAGCTGTCAGCCACTGAAATTGCTGCACCTCTTTTCTCAGATAGCACCACAATTTAATTAAGTGTTGATGTGTTTTGGGTGGAAGGCCCTCAGCTGCACCACTTTTGAATAAGCCATTTCAATTTTAAAAGGGTATGAGAACAGGGGCCTCTCCCATATGAGAGAAATACTCTGGGACTCAATTTGCATTCCACTTATCATTGTTTTCATAGTAGCTGGATTTAAACTGAAACAACAACAAAAAAAAATTACATCACAAGTGACATTCCTATAGCTCATTAATGGTGATCACAAAAGCAGTGGAAAAACTATTACCTAATCTGCTATTTGGGGATTGTTAAATAGTTTTGTCCCTGCTTTCCAGGTTTATAAAAGGGCATATATGCCTTGGTCTTTGTTTGCTATATATTAAATGGTGTCAGGTTGGCAGAGGGGAAACAGTAAGCTGTTCCTGTAGGACATGTCTATTTTTCATGTTAAAATTGCTGCGTTTTACATCTCGGCAAGCCTATGGAGCAGATTAAAAGTCAGCATAAACAAAACAAGATGCAAATTGACAGCTATTTCATCATACTTCTTTCTCTAAAAAGGAGAAACCACCCCCTCTACTCCTTGCATGTATCTTAGTGTCTTTATGGCAGCGGGTGCAGGCCAAGCGGACATATGGCAGTTGGATTTCTTCTGGGTGAGGTCATTTTGAAGGGCTTTTTTTGCTCCCTCTGCGGACATTTACATGCTGTCCTCAGAATTTGGCCATGACATTCCAGATAAAATTATCACTTTCCTAGTCCTTAGTATCGTCTCAATTTCCTTTTTTAAGTCAGCTCTGGGATGATAGCCGTATCACTGCAGAATAGCTAACAGATTTTATGGATTCTAGCCAAAATGCTGTTTTGTAATTGCTTTTTGCTATGTTTTGGATTCATTTCACCCATTGTGCTGCTACATAGCTGGAGTTTTGGGAGTGTTTTCAGGAGTCATTTTCCTAAGAGTGTTAAGTCGCTTCTATAGCACAGTTATTCCTGGTTTTGAGAAAATTCAGGCAACTCCTTCTGGAAACAAGAATTAAGGTAGTATTGCAAGAACTTGTTTTGAAAATGAGGTGTATTCCCTAATAATAGAAGAAATAGCATCAGCATAAGTTTCTCAGTCACAGATTAGCTAAGCCTTGTTTTGGATAGACTGTTCACAAATAAGAAAATAGGTTAGTCCACACGATCTGCTGCAACTGGTGACAAAATTGCACATTAACAGTGACTGTACTGGTGTGTGTTTTGTGGTGCACCCTAGCTGTACCAAGAATACCAGTCATTGTATAGAGGGAACTGAAAAAAAAAAAACATTTTTTTTTTTTTCCTGCAAGCACTTATTACATAGGTTGGACTAGAAGTAGAAAGAAAAAAGAGACTACCAACAAAAGTGAAGTTGTTCTGATTAAGAAAGTGGAGAAAGGATAGCAGACCAATCCACTAATAACATACCTTAAATGATTTCTTTTCTCTCATTAGAAGACATCCTTTGTTTTCACATTTCTGTATACAGAAACGAATAGTCAGTGCAGACCGAAACAAAAAAAAATCATTTAACATAGCTAAAAATACTTTTAATAAAATAACTGATGTAATTTGAAATAAAATGCACCATTACTTAAATCCAGTTTATCTTTTTAGCTCATGAAATCTTCTACTGAATTGAACATTAGCTCACATTCATGGGGAAGAAAGTGCTCCACAAGGGCAGTTAGAGCAAAGGATGAAGCCAAGAGATATGAACCCCACTCCGACTGGAGTGTTATCTGTGGCTTATAGCAGTCATTTAGCTCTCGCTGCCTTATCACTCCCACTCATGGAGCACTGACCTGCCCCACAGGTGCTGTGCAGCTCAGTCAGCGTTCGTTAGAAATACGGAGATTTTCAGCTGAAAGGCACTACTAAAAATATTTTTGTTTCCATAGTAACAGACTGTGAAATACAATAGTATGGCTCTTTGCAGGATATTGCCAGAAGATCACAGATGAGAAACTCTTACTTGAAGCGGTATAACTGCAGTAGAGCAAAGGACTGACAAAAAACATCGCTATTTATGTAATTGTACCTTGCTCTGCTTTGCACCACTGTGCAACCCTTTTTCTTTCAGCAGGATTATAAAGACAAACTTCCCATGACTGAAGAATAACAGTAACAATAATATCTAACACAGTACATAAAATCTTCAGGCTTCCTTAGTTTTCATAATAGTTACCAAAATGCTTTCTAATTCATTAATTTCAATAAGCCTCCAAGCACCTTTATGGCCCTATCAATAATTAAACTTGAACTATATCAATATAATGAAACTATGGAGAGGCTGCCCTGACTTACTTCAATAACAGCACCATTATCATTGCTTGGGGTAGAAGATTTCATAAATATGCGCCTACAGAGAGGTTTGGAAATCCATGCCCAGGGTGCTATATGAAAACTGAATTTTAAAACCGTTGAACACTCTCTAGCCCTTTGGGCTATAGAGTTGGGGGTTTGCAATGTACTGGGAATTACTAGGAGAAAATCCATTATTGCAATCACAGCATTATCATTTGACGGCCTGGATGGAGGTTAGACCTCACTTTCAGTCCTATTCTTGAAATTCTTTGCAAAAAAAAGTAGAAATCAACTAGAAAGTCTATCTTTTTGGCTCTCATGAGAGCTGTGCTTGCTCATTATCTTTGTCTAACTTGGATAAACACAGTTTGTGATATATTATTTCTGAGTGAATAGCTTAGCTGGAAAAGAATTCAAGGAGCCTGGCTCCCAGTTCCTTGCTCCAAGTTATCCAATTTTCATCTTCAAAATCGGTCAGCCTGCCAAGGCTTCATATAAAAATGAATCAAGGCAAAGTACAACCAAATGAGAATGTTTCTTGAGAGCTTATCTTATTTTAATGATTAAAACAAGAGACCATTTGAATTAAAGTGAATCAACTGTTTATTCTTGGTGCGGTGTGACTCCATGCAGAAAGAGATTCAGTTTACATTATTGTTAGTCTGGCTGGGATTGAATAACTGAGGGGCAGTGTGCCTCATTCAGCTATTCAAGAAATAGCATTCAGCAGTCTTTCTACAAACATCTAATTGGCATCTCATGCTAATGGAATTAAATCAGCCTCAAACACTCATTTAGTTGCCAAATTGTTTGAAGTACAGTAGAACACAGAGAGACTGCCAGGGAGAAAATGTGGGTTAGCGAAAGAAAGAAAGAAATATAGAACTTTGGGCCTAAAAATAGGAGAAGCATTGTACTGGAAAAAATGATAGTTTACAATTAAGAAGTGAAGCTTTATCACAGCCGAGATTTATAATAAAATGAAAGAAAGCTTAGAAAGGTTATATTGACACAAAAGGAGGTTAATATATCTGTTTCTCCTGATGAAAAATCTAAGTCCAATTATTCTGGCTATTTTGTCAGGTCAAAAGTTCTGGAATTCAGTATCTGAAGATCAAAGCCGATGTGTTCACAGCCAAGTTCTCCCCTAAAAATGGAAGGGAGGGAGGAAAGGAGGAATGAGGCAAAATCCGGCTTTGAAATATGAAAGGAAGTGAGGAAAGACCTGAAATCAGTGGGTGCTTGAAGAATGTAGGGTTATGTCATTAAAAACCAGTTACGCTATAAAGGCATACAATAGAGGAATTCTATCGGGCCAGCAAGTATTTACCTGTAATCTACTATTAATACACATCTTCTGCTCTTTCAAAATACTATCTCCATTAGTTGTCCTGCTATAATTTTGAGTAATTTACATGCACCAAAGCACTTAATCATGTGATTTCAATGGGGTGTAAGCACATACTTAAAGTTAAGCCTATATAAGTCCTTTGGTGGAAAGGGATAAACCTAAGCATATGCTTAAATGCTTACTGAATTGCGACCTAGCCTCCTTTGGCACTTCGCCCATTCTGCCGGGTTAATTTCACAGTTTGTTTCCTTCATCTACAAGGGATTCAGTGCTTACCTGTGGTAAAATACCTCTCCCTTAACGTGGATATACCAACAGAAGGTATGAAATAATGAGTAAAACAATAAAGGTCATGTTTTAAGAACTTTTTTTCAAATTTGACATCACCTAACTGACACAGAAGTCCAACAGAGAAGAATAGATATATTTTCTCCTGTAACTCTGAAAACAAGGATTATCGATAATCACATTTTACCAGGAAGTACACCTTCCCTTTTCTTCTATTTCCTTCCAAAGTAATCACCCCTGTTATTCTTCCATCGGAGAACAGGAAAGATTTCCTTCAGTGTCTGCCCTGAACTGATTTTTGATCTACCAGAACAACTGGACCATATCTTACTGATTCTAATGAAGGAGCTTGTAGATAAAATTCGGCACTAGAATAGGGTGCAATAAGAGCTCTTGGCCATAAAAACAATGGAGGCAGTTAATATTTTGTGTCCCCCTTCTCTGTAGCAATTAGCTATCAAAGCAAGTACTGTACTACTTATGATTCAATATGAAGAAACTTGAACTGTTGTATTAAAAAATAGCATGCAAATAGAAGGGAATAGGAATGCACATTCTTAATGTGCACGTGCTACTGAAAGGAAAGAAAGCATTCTTAGTAATGTTATAGGAGTGTCTACACAGGAAAAATAAATTAAAAAAACAAACAAACAACAAAAAAAAACAGTAGAACAAAACATTTTAGAAAAATACTGAACAACTAACTGAGCAGTTGTGGCAAACTGAGAGCTAAAAGCACATCACATCTCGGAAAATTGATCTTGCAAGCACATGAAGAGCATTCTGTATGTTACCTGACAAGTCTCTCAAGGACTAATGAAACACAAAGGCAACTAAATGCAGTTTTTTGTATTTTTATTAACAGAAACACATCTCAGGCAAATACTTAATCTGACAGTTTCCAGCCTAGACTGAATTGTAATAGCTGAATTTGAAACTCTTCAGAATAGGAGTTTATATAATGGAAAGGCTGACACAGCTTTGAGTTCAGTGATGAGAACTATGCCATCATATTTTCCTCTCTTGCTGAAGAAATTAGGAATGGTTTCAAGCCAAATTGTGGTAAAGAAAAGATGAAAATGATCAGAAGCTCTTTAGATGCATCTTGAAGAAAAAGGTTTTGAGTGGCAAATCAGAGCAGATTATAAAACACGGTATAAAATAGCACGTAATATAGATGTTAGCCAGTATCACAGGATATAGAAGGAAATATTTTTGCTCTTCCCTGAGGCAGAGGTCCTTCAGACATATGCTGTGAAGGAAATGTAACTTGAAAGCAGTACAACTTTCCTGAAGAAAAGTAATAACAGGTGATGTTGTGCCAGAGAAAGAGGAAATGTCCTCCCTCACCTGTCTTTTGAGTGGGATGCTGTGTGATATCAACCAGAAATCAATTCCTTGGAAATTCTCTAACATGACTATTACTCTCAGGATCTCAGCAAACATCTCTAGGCTTCTTGACAGTTGTAAAAAACAGAAACATTGCAACCCTGCAGCAGCCGTATTTCTGCAGTATTGTAGGAAACGTGGGCATTACTTCTGAGCTTCCATCATTTTTTAGTCTGCCTTTACAAAAACTGTTTCTTTGTTTCTTATGAAACAGAATGTACAAACATTTTGGTGTGTTTTGGGGTCTTTTTTTTTAATTAAAGAAGTTGTTTTTTAAACTCTTCCCTTATGCTCACAAATATTCCTTGAGGAAATGACAGGGTAAGGTGTTTTTTTTTGTTGTTGTTGTTGTTTTTGTGAGTGTGAAACTGCTCCTTTATGTGGTGGGCTAACTGAACAGGCTTGAGAGGACAAGGTTCAAGAAGCCATGAGGTAAATAAATGAGACACAATGGGAAGCAGAAAAGTGCCGGAGAAGCTCCTGGAGGCCTCTGGACATACTGTTGCCAGTCAGAAGTTTTTTGATGCAACCAAAGTCAAGCCTACAAGCTAGGACCTACCTAGTAAGGGATGGAAAAGACCTGTGTATAAACTATTTTTGCTTCTTTTGAGTTTGTATTAAAGACCTATTTACAATCAGTTCTATCTTTATTTTTAATATTATTTTTTTTTCTGTGACTGTAAAATCATCTTTGTCTCCTCTTCGAGAATTCATTAGAGTCTAGGATGTGCCACTGCAACGTTCTGGCAGACGCTGGATACTCAGAGCCCATCTGAGATTTACTTGCTACAGTGACTTTGGCTGACAATAGAAATAAAAAGAAATGCATGCAATCATAGATATTTCATTTTCACCAAATTCTCAGAATCAACAATGGTATCAATTTTCAGGAAAGCAACTGAGTGACTGAATGGAAATTGAGTGTTTCTTTCAGAGATTTAGGACAAGACTTAAGCAAAGAAACAAATGCTGTAGACCAGCACATTAAAACCGGTGCCAAAATAAACCCAGAAAAATATTGTAGTAATTGAGGCTCTGGAATTGTATATACAAGAGCGTTCACAAATGTTTTTACTCCTAAAACAATAAGAACAACAACAGCAAGTTACTGCAAGAACTGCATGACTTATCTTCTCAGCTGAAGTAGTAATAGCACAAATCATGGCTGTGTTATGTTGATGACATTATATGGCACAAATTCACTGCAAGCACAGTGGATAACTCTCGGTTCTACAAATGTATCAATCAGAAAGTTAAACAGATGTTTTCCAAAAATATACCCAGGTACACATTTGCCTTGAAGACTAGCACTCCTCGTGCCATTCCCTAATCTCTTTGGTAACTACAAAATGATTTAAGAACAAAATAGAATTGTTCAAAAAATGTATTTCTAAGGTAAAATAGAGATATGTATTCTTTTTCTTTCATACATAGGGTAATACAAAGAAAGTAACTGTACAAAGTTGGGTTTTGAAAATCAATGCTCTGGTAAATCATGCTGGTGTAAGTCCATGAAGCTTCACTGAAGTCAATGGAAGTTCACAAGTTCTTACCATCATATTACTGACACTCTCAGAAACCCTCCCCGTGAGGAAACTTTCCCTCTTTTTCCCCAAACCCTGAATGTACAGAATCTGTTTGACATCTTATTTATTTGTACTCCTACTCCTATTTATTTATTTTTTCTCCTCAGGAGCTACACTTCAGCAAAAGCTTCTTTTTTCCTTTTAGGTATCATGCCAAAAGTCCATTTCATGAGGTATTTTTCTGCTGGTTTGGACGTGAATGTGGACGACTAGGTGGCCTGGGGATGACAAGGTGAACAAGCATACAGGTTGTGGAAGACCACCTTACTTAAAAGCAACAACAAAAATGCTCAAAATGGTCCAAGATGAAACATAAATCAATCTAAACAATCACAAAAAGCAAGAAGCAGAATTTTCTCAGCTTCAAAAACTATATTGACCTTTTCCAGTCTTTTTTTTTTTTTATTATTTTTTTTTTTCTGCACCTCTGCACTTTTTAGGTCTGGTCATGCCTGGAAGCAAAAATATCAACTTTTGCCAAAAAACCCGTTGTCACGGGATTTCCACTACGTTTTGGCAGGTGCAAAAGATAGTTGCTTGCATGTGAATATCTGTCTGTTTATCCAGTTAAAAACTTCAAGCCTTTAGAGATTCCTCCAGCACAAGTCGGAATATGAGCCTAAAGCCATTTCCTTCCTTTTATAGAAGAGTCAGGCTCACCTTCCAGTTAAGCAAAATTCAGCAGCATTTCCAGCATAGGTTTATTTCATGGAATTTCTAATTCCTTAGTTCCCTTTCTGTCATTTAATGATCAGAAAGGTACCTGTAGTTTACCAAGGCATGAACTTGCAGTTAAATATAGGAACCCAGGTTAATAATGCTAAAAATCAAAATGGTCTTGCTTTTGGTTTGAGGCTTCCAAGAGATCAGACTTATATGTCATCTCCAAGAACTGAAGTTCATTAATCATAGCAATGCTTATTTTTCTAAAGACTAAATGTCTCATACCGCTTTCTAATACGTGTATGATTTCTTAAATTTTGAAGAACAGCATAATGTGCTCACTTTCCTGCTCTGTGTAATTGCTATAGGCTGGATAGCACCTGCATACAGAAATACTCTTGAAAACATGCCAAGCTGAGTGAAAGAAATAATGCAGAATACAAAATATATATATATATATATTTTTTTTTTTTCTGGGAAAACCACCAAGCTTACAGGTCTTATTTCATCTTAATCATTTTAAAACATCCTTTAATTGTCTCCAACTCTCCTTATCTATCTCCCGCTCTACTCTGCGCTGGTTTGGCCTCACCTCGAGTACTGACTGTGTGCAGTTCTGGGCACCACAGTACAAAAAGGACATTCAACTGTTGGAGAGTGTGCAGAGGAGGGCTACGAAGATGGTGAAGGGCCTGGAGTGGATGATGTATGAAGAGCGGCTGAGGTTACTGGGCCTGTTCAGCCTGGAGAAGAGGAGGCTGAGGGGAGACCTCATCATAGTCTACAACTTCCTCGCAAGGGGGAGTGGAGAAGCAGGTGACCTATTCTCCGTAATCACCGGTGATAGGACCCACAGGAACGAGGTTAAGCTGAGGCAGGGCAGGTTTAGGCTGGACATCAGGAAGAGGTTCTTCACCGAGAGGGCGGTTGCGCACTGGAACAGGCTCCCCAGGGAAGCAGTCACTGCACCGAGCCTGTCTGAATTTAAGAAGAGATTGGACTGTGCACTTAGTCACATGGTCTGAACTTTTGGGTAGACCTGTGCGGTGTCAGGAGCTGGACTCGATGATCCTTATGGGTCCCTTCCAACTCGGGATATTCTATGATTCTATGATTCTATGAATGGTGGTGGGGTTTTTTGTTTGTTTCTTTGTCGGTTGTTTTTTTATTATTATTATTTTTCTCTTTTCTTTTGTTTTTACTTCCAGTGGCAGAGAAATCCTTCAGAAACATCCTAGAAGGTTACAGCAGGTGGTTGATCCGCTGAAAAAGAAAACCATATACCAGATAGGTTTTTTTCAAGTGTCTGTATCTCACTCCTACTTCAAAGTGTGCTTTATTAACTTTTTAAAATACAAAGATATTTGATTTGCTGAGATGATCTTATACTGAAAAATAAATGACTCAGTGTTGTTTTTCTTATTTTGAAAGTAGTTGTTCTGAGTTGCTAAGAAGCTGGATTTTAGACACAATTTTTGGTTTTAGGTTTAACACTTCACTGCGTAACTTAGAAGAAACTTCTTAAATATATTATTAAGGGAAGAGGTGAAATGCAAGAGAATTACAGATGATCTACTTTATTCGAGAGGGTCTTGCTTACTCCTAGGAATATCACAACCTGTTTATTATTAGAACTATACACATATATTATATAAAGTCCATCCACATATATAAAATAAGCATACAAAATACTACAGAAAACATAGAACAACATTTAAGTCTTCAGTTAGTACGGTCATGCTTATAGCAACAGAAAATGCTATTCCAGTCTTGTACTAATAGGATATAAAAATGAAGTATCTTTTAAAACACATGTAGCTCATATTTCCATTTTTCACATTGCTTCCTACTCTTGGCCATTTTTAATTCAATGCCTGTCCTAAATAGTGTATATAATAAATGTGAATTTTACTGTGAAACATAATTTCTGTGCAATGAATTTTTTCACTTTTTAAAGCAAATCTTACAATAAAGTGCATTCAAATGAACCTGCATTTTTTAATAGCCTTTTCAGATGATATCCAGTTATGTCTCTTGTAGAATAACACTATATCAACTACCGCTTCCAATATATGCAAAATCATTTTGTCTATAGGCAGAAATGCAGTTTCTGGAGGGTGCATCACAAAGTCTGTTACACTTGGCTACCTAAGCACAGAAGTAATATAAGGAATGAATTTGGGAATAATCTTAGGAGAGTAATATAAGGAATGAAGTTAGGAGTAATCTTAGATACTCCTGTGAATCAGGTCTACGGTAAAGCAAGTAAATATGAAGGACCGTGCTGGTTATCACCCTAATTTTGTTATATGGATACAGACAGCTTTTTAGTCTCAAGGGATGGCTGCTACTAGTGCCTGAGACGTCCTTATTGCTTGGGGTAATTTACATGGAATTATATCTCAGAGCAAACAGAACCATTTGACAACAGTGTCTGGAGCAAGAAGTAGCTCACACGCTCCGTAACGGTGTAAAAAGCAATGGGAAGTTCAGAGACAGAGCTGAGTGAGCCTTTCAAAGTGGCCCCCACTTTGCAGGCATCAAAGATCTGTTGGGGTTTTAGAGCTTGATGGGAAAACTCTAATAAGGTGTTTATGTTAAGAGCTACGCTTGCACTTGTGAACTGCAACCACAAAGTGAAAACCTACAAAAGCTTTTGGTTCCACAAATGCCATGAGCTACATCCATCTCCTTGAGCCCATTTGGGGCGCATCCTTTATTCATATTTATTCACACCGCAGTATTTTCCATACCTGACCTAAACTTTTGCTGCTGCTTTTCTACCAAGGTGCTTCTCATCACAGAGAGCAGAAGCCCATCTTCTGAAACAAAGGGAAAAATGGTGTTGCGCAAATTATTATGGAAATTTTTAATGCTCTGAAAGATTCCAGAAATGTCCTGGTAAATAAATGACTGGATTAATGAACTAATAAGAATAACAAAGATGAATGCTGGCAATGGGATTCTTACTAAAAGCAACAACAAAATGCTCAGTAAAAGAGTCTCTCATTCAGAGACTCAAGTTTCTAAAAAAAAAATTAGGGTACAGAAATCCAACAGACATTAACGTCAGTTGGGTAGCTCTCTTCCCTTGAAGTTGATTCTCCAGTAAAATATTACAAAAAAAAAAAAAGTCTGTGAGTTGAAGAAGATTGTCAGTTCCGTACAACCCTCTGAAAATTACAGTGAACCTGCAAGTACCTTCCAAACCACCTTTCCCTGGCAGCATTTGACCAGGCTGAGGCTTTTCTGTTCAGACCTGAGCTTTGCCACTGTGCATCCAGCAGAGGATTTGTTAAAAGAAAGAGAGGAAGAAGACAAAATGGGTGTAACCTTTTTGGGATTTGTCTGGGTGGTAAAAAGCTGAGGGCTAAGCCTGGACAATTGTGTAGCAACCAGAAAGCTCAGCCAAGCTGTTTCTTCACTTAAAAAATAATAAGATAAAATAAGAAGAAAGAGATGAGTTTATGCTACTGATATGAAGCCAAATTGCTTCAAGTGTTTAAGTGTTCCACTTCAAGCAGTTCAGGGAAGGTCCCTGACATGGCTGAGGAAGACTGACAGCATCCTGACAACTCCTGCCCCCACAAGTGGCTTTCGTGCTGCCGGCTGCACGGTCCCACCTCATCCCGGACGCTTTTTCTGCTGGCCAGCTGGGACCCAAGAGGCAGTGTGAGGGGCAGAGCTGGGCTGTGCAGGGTTGAGGGCAGGCCCTCAGGCTAAGTTCTGCTGCAGTGAAGGGTTAGATGAGCTCACCCACCTCTCATGGCATTTCAGCCTCAGCTGAAATCAGTCAGAGAAATGCCTCAATTCCTCTGAGAAGCACCTCTGATATTCACTCTTGGCCAGGAAACATCAATTCAGTGGGAGGAACACGGGGTACGAATAAACACCGATGTTTTGTTTAACCTACCTCTATCCACATTTTCTTACTTGCAGTTTTTATTTTCACCTTTTGCCTAGTTTACACAAAATGGTGTGTTATGTTTTTACCAAGTGCACATTCATTAGTACTTCAATGGGTAATGAGATTACTCTGAAATTTTTGGAAAGAATAATAAACCAGCTACTTCACTAGTCAAAATAACTACTGACTTCAATAAACACAATGCAATGCCAGCACCGAAAAGCAAAGGCTGTTTCTTCAACGGGGACAACACACGATGTTTTAGCTCATACTTGAACAACCATTTTGAAATTCTCCTTTCCCCAAGAATGCAGGCTGCTCTCATTGCCCAGGAGCCCAGGGACCGTTACCCAGGATATGGTGGGCCTAGCCAAAACGAAGTACTTGGATGGCTTGTGAGGAAAGCCTTGATGTGGTGTGTTTGGAAGAAGGCAGCTTTTGAAATATTTAGTAACAAACCACTAGGCCTTGTGCTTTTGCAGACAGATTTTTGCAGCAATTTGCTTGCCTTGCAATCATATTTTGTTTCTGATACAGAACCTAAAATATAAAATGTCCCAGGTTTTTATTGAGTAATTTGAGCACAAGATACATAGCATCAGGTTTGGAGGGCAGAGTATGTCTTCAAGACTGTCAAGGGTAGAATTGAAGCTGGTCTTTCATTTCTGCTTTAATAGAAGGGCTCGCTGCTATGTCAAATGAGAAAAAAAAGTCTAATTATTTTCATTTTTGAAAAGAAGTGCTTCACATTTAGTTACAATATTCCATATTCATCATACTTTAAATCCACAGGCATTTAGATTCCTGCAGTGGCAAGAATGGGATATGTTTTGAGTGATGGTTTTAAAAACTGGGAAAGTGAAAGACAGAACTCAATGGTAAGAATATTTCTGAAATGTTCACGGTGGCAAGACAGTCAGGAAAAAACAAACCACGTTTTTCACAAGTTACTAAGTTTCTGAGTTTGTCACAGCAAATTGGATTTACTTGGATGTGGAGCAATTGGAGCAGTCTGCCTTATCCCTGGGAGATTTTCAAAAGGGTAAATAATATGTTTGTTTCAAATTCAAAAAGAAGAGCATAGGAAAATGATTTTGGCTCAAATCCTGAATTCATGAGGTAGAAGTATTTTGCTATAATTTCACAATGGCATTGTTTGCATTACAAATTGTGACAAGCTTCATGTTTCACCTGTTCTAACTAGCAAGTAAGTTCAAGCACAAAAATGTCAGATCTGTATAACCAGATCTCTTTTATCAACTACATATTCATGAGCAGAGTAAACTCCTAGGTAGAAATGTGTCAGAAGATAAGCAAAAGATGGAATTTGCTTGGATCATTCAAGTCAAATAACACTGTGTCTGGAGCTGTTACTCAGACTGAGCTGCACCTTTCTGAAAGATTTTGAAACTCAACCTTATTTATAGATTTAATATATATATATATTTAAAAGCATCCTTTTGCTTCATTTTGTTTTTAAACTGTCCTCATTATTGACTCATTCTTAGACAAATATATCCTCAAAGAAATATAAACCATGCCTACCTGTTGCTCATGAATGTCTGGCAGTCAAGCATGTAAGTTAAGAATTTTGAGAAATGCACTGCTACGAGCAATGAACAATACAAATCAAATTTCTGTTCTTACTGCAGTGAATATTTAGGAGACCCTCACAGGATTTGCCCTGGTCTTTACAGTATATCCTTGTTCGTGTTTTTAAATATGCTATAGTCTTCCTTGAGATTTTTTTTGTTTGTTTGTTTCATGGAACTTTGAGGAAAACATGTTTCTTACAACCCTAGTTATTTTCCAGCTCATGAGCCAAGCACCTGAATTGTTTTTAAAGGATGAACACTTGTGCCCTAATCCAGCTTGAGTCGTTCTGTAATGGACACTTTACTAGAAAATTTGTACATTCCTTTCTGAGAGAGCATTCAGATAAAAACATCACTATAGTACTGATATTAACCAGCCTTTTCGTTATAAGGCTGTATTAAAGAAGAAATGGTGTTCTACATGCAACAGATCCTGTTGTGAAAAGGCAGGAAGAAAAACTATTGTTTGTGTGAATGGTGGCAGAGAAAGAAAAATGAAGTACAGGGTAAATGAAATACAAGAAAAAAAAATGTAAAGGAGATTAAAGTGCTTTGTGAGGCCTTCTAAGATCAATGATTTTAAAAGAGAACAGCCTCAGCTATAATTCTTCCTTAACTTTACATGAAAGAGTATGATGAAATAACGAATACATGAAAGAATCATCCTATGAATATGTGAAACTGGGAGAGACTTTCAGTGTCACAAAACAGTATCAAACACCCTTCCGTATGGGGCCAATATAGCCTCAGACAGACAGTCCTGCCATAGAATGGCACAGAGAGAGACAAGCTGGGAATGAGCTGATTCTGGGGATTTCTACATCAGAAATGCAGGTAAGATCATTATGAAGAAATCTAAAATCTCGTTTTTTTGTTTTTTTTTTTTTTGCTTTGTTTTGTTTTGTTTTAACTAGATGGATATTTCTATTACCTTTGTTTTTGGTGAATGAAAATATGCAGCTTGTAGAAGCTAAATCAGAATGTGAATAGTTGGGGACGGAAGGGACCTGTGGGGTTGTGTAGACCAACCTCTGCTGCTCAAAGCAGCATCTGCTGGAGCAAGTTGCTCAGGGCTGCATCCAGTGCGGTTTGGTCAAGCATCCAGACAAACAAGGAGACTCCACAACCTCTGCACAACCTGCTCTAATGTTTGACAGTCTTCAGAGTAAAAGTATTTGTTTTCATGTTTAAATGGAATTCTCTGTATTTCAGTTTGTGCCTGCTGCCTCTTGCCTTGTCACTGGGCACCACTGAGCAGAGTCTGGCCTGTTTTCTGCACTCCCCCCTTCAGGTTTCTGCACTCATTGACAGGATCCGTCTGAGCCTTCTCCTCTCCAGCTGAACAGACCCAGCTCCCTCTGAGCACAACAGTTCAGCCATTTTTCAGTCCACCTCACTGACCCCCTATCTAGTCCATGCTTCATCAGTTTGTTAATACAATTTCATAGGAAAGGGACATTTGATAAACATTCATAAAGGTTTTACTGAGAATTATCCCTAAGCCTAGGATGAATTTTTATTTTTAGGCTACAGAGAGATAGGACACTAGTTGAAAGCCATACAAATTGCATCTTCTGCCTTAGATAAGACTTTGAAGAAATCACTCCAGTTGCTAGGTATTCATCATTCTCTTCCGATTTTCATTCTAGCCAGCAAAACTAGCTTCCGACAGATTAAAATGTGTTTAGTGTGGGGGGAAAAAGCAAACAGTGGGAGACAGTAAGTCACTGAGAGTATTCCATAACAAAAGAGTAAAGGGAAAAGATTATAAACTAAAACTTTAGCTTCCAACCAGAGATACTCAGTCTTCATCTCAAATCACTTTCCAGTGTTTAGCAGAAACTCCGGTATTTCACCTCATCTCCTGAACTGGAAGACAGACGTATTTCACTTTCAGCTAGTTGATCTTATCTCCTTGCTTGAGACCGCAGAGGAAGTCGGTGTCCCCACATCAGAATTAAGGAACCAGGCAAACCACTGCCAGGGAGTTAATCGTTGTGGCTGCCCACATCTGGTTGAAATGCTGTGAAGCTTCTGGGCTCACTTTCCTAGTCCTTTTGCATCTTTGCTGACCTGTGCCATGTCTGTGACCACCGAGGAGAGGTAGTGTTTTCCTCTATTCCTAATTCCAGAGGCAGAGCAAGGAAGTTGGTGCACACTGGGTTCATCTTGTGCTGATTAGGACTCCCAACTCTCTACCTTCAAATCCTCCACTGTGGGAAAAACAGGCTTTGGCAATGTGAGCTGTTAGGATTATATTGCACACCACGTCAAATATCACCATACCACTCCTTATCATTAGGCTAGGAAGATCACCTGACCTGGAGAAAGAAGAAATGGAAGTCTGGACATCCCTCAGATTGTAGGTATTTCTTTTCTAAACTTGGGTAACCTTAAAACGATAGTCAGGGTTGTTCCAGCTTTAGGCATGGAGAACCTGAAGCACATGTTAGGTCCAGGTGACAGCGCAAACTCTCACAGCAGAGAAGCTCCATCTTTCTGCTCCTTTTTAGGCAGTTACATTAAAATAGCCTGCCTGTTGTATGAAGCTGTTGTATTTGGCCTTTTTGATGGTATGAATGCCACAAAGAATCAGTAATTTTACATTATGGGCTATTTAGCTCATTTATGAATACTACTGGAAACATTTTAGTTCTTCAGTGACTTAATCTGATTAAGACGGTAATTTACAGAAAATTGATTTCACATTTACAAACTCATTACTAACCTCCAAATACCAGACAAGAATGTTTATTTTTTACTGTAAGTGTATAACCACTGCTTATTGTCATCTGGTAATTAATTAGGACTAGGTCCTATACCACCCACTGATTGCTGCCTGACATACAACAATAAGTCATTACAAATCTTTAACTGAAGTCCCTACAAATGACACAACAGCAGACCTTAACCAACTCGTAATGTATTTATTGTGTTTCCTGAAGCAGAATGTATACGAAACCTGTTAAAATGTATTTATTTGAACACCAGTTTAATCTAAGGACCCGAACTTACAGACTGTGGTCTTGTAGCAAAACATTTTGGGCACAACCCTTTTAAGTACATTGTGTCTGAGGTGTATTAGGAACTTCGCAAACACAGAGCAGGTCACACATAACCAAATCAAAATAAAATGTAAATGAAAGGCATGGTGATAGCTATGAGGTAAAATTGCTTCCTAACTTCTACCTACTACTTTTTAGAAATGTTAGGATGGTCACTAATTTCTACAGAATTAGGGATTAACGTTTCTTTTTGCTGGATGAGCAGCATTGCATCTGGCTGCACTTATTCACATTTTGTATACATGGATCCAGCTTCCAAATGTTTCAGATCGCACTGTATGACTGTCCTGTCCCTGTCATCATTTTCCATTCCACCAATCTTGATGTCATTGGTCTATTTTATCAGCAGTGACTCAACATTTGCTTCCAAATCACTGATAAAAATGTCACTTTGCCTGATAACCGTCTCTTCTTGGTAAGCCACACTTTGCATCTTGCACTGAAACAAACAATTACCTTGCTTGAGCAGTGAAGTTGGAAGTTTACTCTTGTCATGGCATTTGTTTATTGGAGCCAGGTTTTGTTAGTGTTTCTGTGAGACACTGCATCAACGGATTTAAAGGCTGTCAAAAACATAAAATCCAAAGAAGAAAAAAACCCTAGGGGATAAAATGATTCAGCCTATAAAGGTACCACGTCCTGTTATCCAGTTGGATTTCTTTTATAGAATTCTGTTCTATAAATTCACTCGAAGTGTAATACTGGCACCACTGGGTGAGACCTCATTATCTGGGAGATAACTGAACTCATTTACAAGGAGGGGTGGGAGCTTGGGGCCACTGGGTATGTTAGAAGAGTGTTTCATTCGAGAACTGGCAGGTCAAATTGCTTCCACTTGCTTTGTTAGCCAACTGTGACAAATATTAATGTCTGTGCTAGGAAGAACAACAGGTTATATTAAAAAGTTTTTTTTTATTATTATTATTATTTTTTATTTAATTTATTTATTTTTTTTTTTACCTCCTCGGGTTCAGGGTTTTTATCCAGTATTTATGTTCAGTAGTTAAAATAAACAAGTCACTACTAGGATAACCTTCCTCATTAAAAGCCAGCACTAAAAACAAAGCCTGAAGGACTGAAGCAAACAATATGCTTAATTGTTGCCAGCCAATCTATGCAATACCGTGTATTTGCAGGGTTGAGACAAAGGGAGAGGAAAATAAAAGGAAATATTCTTCACAGTATTGTAAATATTTATGTTACACCAAAGTATCTTCAACAGTTTACTCAGAGGTTCATAAAACATGAAGATAGAGAAGTCCTACCTTCTGCCAGATCAGGTTTGGCAGAACACGACCAAGTAATTTACAGATAATAGGAAGAGATTACCTCACTCTACCTTGACGCAGCAGTCTCTAGACTGAGCAGAGGCAGCACTTCATACAGCAGTTACTTAGGAAGGAAAGAAAAAAAAAAACAAAACAAAACAAAACACCACTGGTTATCTACTCTGCTCTTCAATACAAGGTCTATTTTAGGCTCTGTATTATTGCAGTGTATCTCCTCCGATCACAAAGGAGGTGGATTCCAGATAAATGTACATATTATAACTAATACAGATCAGCATACGTATTTTATACATGCTGCCCAGTATTAGTGGCTGGGTTATATATCACAAAATGACAGATTTCACAAGAGCTGGAAAGTAACTGTATTACAAAGGATAGATATTACTATCTACCTCTACTCTGTAGAGGTAGAGAAGTGTTGTCATTCCTGGGTGATGTCCTGAGACATTAGGAAAGCACATATAAACATCTTACTGAAACGTGGAAAGTTGTATTAGGATCATTTTCACATTTTCACACATGAACAGGCAGAAATCCTGAGCTACTGAAAGCAGGCACTGGCCAGATAAGGCTTTTCATTAGGTCGTTCAGGACTATTAAATCTCCCTCACCCAAATTCCCTCTCACTACCAGCGGGCGCTGTCTACCATATTTAAAAGGTCAACAAAATAATGATGATAATTGTAATAACTAGCTGTTATATCTTGCCGTTCATTAGTATATTCACTAACCTCAGCCAAAATGGCTCATATTACTCTCTCCACTTTACAGAGGGAGAACCAAGGCCATAGTTGCATCGCCGTATATACGCAGATAAACGTGAGAGATAGGCAGAGAACAACAGCTTGAGCGGCACAAGATGTGGCCATGCGTTTTGCTGGCTGGAACTGGTTCATGGCCGGCCTTGTAGCAGCATGGCCTGAGTTTTAAAGCCTGTTTGCACGTGCCTACATAGGAAAAAGCATAATAAATGAACCCAGCAGCCCAAACATTCAGAGATGGAACCAAGAGTGGGCTGCATGGGTGAGGTAAGTCCTGGCAGGCAGTCTGGTGAAAATGGGCAAACGAGAAGGTTACTGTCTGCATAGTGCCTGGCATGGGCAGCTCTTACTGAGGGAGGTCTGTGTGAAGGGGTCTTGAAAACAGGCACCTTGGTTGCAGGAGACAGCTTGTTGCTGCTGGGATCTGGGCTGGCAGCTGCAGCGCGGGTCCCTTACGCTCAAACTCCATTAACTGAGGAAAATGGTTAAGAGGAAAGTAAGAGCCTTGCAAGTCAAAAATTTGTTTTGGAAAGAGCCCTGTGTGAATAAAGCCATTTCTGTAACCAAATGTTTACCTTTGGCCTTTGCTTATTTGATCTGACTGTCTGTTCAAAAATGATCTCCGAAAGGATTCAATAAAACAATGGAGGTTCTGTACTTCCCCTTATCCTCGCTCTCTGAAACTGCTGATCTGCTTTCGTGCTCCCAACACACGTCACTCCCGGGGGAGACTAAGCTCTAATCTCCACAGGAAATTAGTCCAGCAGGTAACGAGCACTGGCATGCATTTACAGCATCGACACCACGCGCATATGGCACGAACACGCGCTACGAACACTGTTCGCTTCACGTTACTCCACAACGAAAATATGCACCAAGGTTTTAATATCCAATAATTACACGCAGTAAATCCACACCCTTGGTTATTGTGTACGTGCTTTCTTTGACAAACAACCCCTAGTATGCAAGGCCTCTGGCTGTAAAATTGCAGGCAACTGCAGAAAGGTAAGGGTAGCAACAAAATCAGCCACAGTATGGCTGTAGTTTCCAGCTTGAATAGAGTATGGCTTCCTTCGGGTGACTTTATCTGGGGTCAGACCACAAACCAGCATGCATTTCACTCCAATGCTACATCTCTACCTAGGCTATCAACCTAATCACGAAAAGTTTAAATAATTGGCCAAAGGCAGCAGCATAGATCAGGCAGTAAGGCAAAGCAGCCATCAGTTTCTGAACTCCACGCATACGTATGAACACCCCCCCCCAGATTTTCTCCACTTACTCATTAATACAGACTCATTGCCCATGCCATCATTACATTTATGCTGCAACTCTTTGCATTCTCTTTTCTACTTGAAGTCACTGAGAAATTATTCTTAATATATAAACTTCTGTATCTTGTATGTGGTTCCTCACAAGAATGTTAGACGTTTCAAAAAGCTCTGATTTCTCATTATTACCACCTCCTTGGTGGGTTTTAAGCCCTTACTTTTTCCTTTGGCACAGCTGTGGGAGGTTGCCCAAAGAATGAATTTTGACAGCTTTGGCTCTTTCTATGTATACGAAATGAAAGCTAGCTATGCGAAACAGGGATCTTTTTTTTTTTTTTTTGTAAATTACAATGGGCATCTAGGAAACGAGCATGTGGGTACTGTACCACTGGAACAGAAATAACAAGATGTTCTTTCATTCAGAATTGAGAAGAAACTGCCTACCTGACAATAGGAATCCTGCTAGTGCATAAACAAGTAGCAGTTTCCTACGTGATTACAGAGGCCATAAAATAAGCAAACTTCAAATCCTTACGCTCCCAAAACTAAGCTCACACTGCAGGCACAATGCATTACAAAAGCCTTTTGATTTTGTGTTTCTCTTTTCTAGTTCAGGAAGGGATACGCGTAATACCTGTTACCCTTATAAACCAACTGGTATATTTGGAGAGGTGGTCTAATCTTTTTATGAGCACAATACATCAAGCTGCACAGATTTTAGAGATTTGATGACACACATTACATTTTATCATTCCCATGAGGAGAACAGTGCATGTCATCCTAAAGCCCATCGTCAGATCAGGCAACAGTAGCATGTCTACAAAAACAAGGTCATTCTGGAAATCATGCAAAATCATGGTGACATGACAGTTCTGCCAGATACAAGGAAAACACAAACATTAAAAAAAAGGCAATAAAACTGCAGAGTAAGGAGAAAAAACACTCTACTTATAAAAGGGTTGTCAGATTTCAAGTGTACCATCTCTGATTTGTAAGTGGATGTGGTGCTTGCACGTCAGGAATTGATAAAGTGAGGGAAACTGCTATTGAGGATTGATGTGCTAGTTATGTGGGCCACAAGGGTCTAACTTGTGCATGAAATTCCAGTCTTCCTTTATATTTATTCCTGTAGTGTCCCGCTGGACAGAAGATGTATTTTCTTCTTTAAAATGCCTTTAAGTCTACTTCCTATCAGATGCTTCTGCTAGTTTCTTTTACCTTTAAAAGCTCTGGGAGACCACCCAACACTCCTGTCAGAGTACATACAGAGGTCTGTATTTCTGTAGTTTGGTTTCCCTCTACATGATGCATATAAAAAGTGGCTCTATTTAAGACGGGTATAAATAAGAGGAGAAGCAAACAGAACTTTCAAATAAAAATGAATGACGTACTTTAGTAGGAAAAAGAAACCCAAATCTCAGAACGGATAACCAGGGACTGTGGCCAAAAGGAAGAATTGAACGAAAGCCAGTATGAATTTGTCAGGGACAAATCATGCCAAGCCCATGCAATTTACTCGTAGAGCAAAGTAACAAGTCCTGTAGGAAGAGAAGAATTTGTGAAAGCTTTTAACATTTTTGAGAAGGTATTCTTATGAACAAATAAAAGATGGACCATGTGTTTAGGAAGATGACATGAATCTGACTGACATATGCTAAGAGGACAGAATTCAAATAAAGCACAATCTTCAGACTGGAGTGAAAGCACCTACCCTCCTCTTCTATGTGAATCAGTAGGCACTACTGCAAGAAATGTAATTGATACAGAATTTTTTAGCCTAAAAATACAGGATGGAGAACAGAAAGAGACCTGTGATCATGAAGAGAGCACAAGTTTTGCTTGAATTTAAATACAATCATATCCTAGCATTCATGAGATACATATAAATATCTTTGATTTTAACACTGGTAAGACCTCCACTAGAGCTCTAGGTTCAGTTTTGATTCTGCATTGCAGTAAAAACTTGAACAACTGGAAAAAGCTGAGAAGAAACCAGTAGAAATGGTAACAGGTTGGTAAGACAAGGCCCATAAGAAAAGAATGAATTGAAGTGCTGGAAAATGGGAGCGATTCTCTTTCTTCCCATATATAGTGGATAAGGCGAGGAAAAATAGGATTGAACTGGATGAAGGAAGATCTATGAAAGTCTTCACGTTACGAAAAGCCCTGCAATGACAAGGTTGGTATGGGACATCATGAGTTATCCCCACTGGAAAACTTTAAGAAAGCGCTAGACACAGGCATCAGAAGTGACAGAAACACAGCTGATATGTCCTGGGGTGGGGGAGGCAGGGCAGAGAAGGGGATGGACTAAAGGATCTCCTGAAGTTACTTCCAGCCTTGCAATGCTCTGATTTCATGGTACATTCCTGTGTACCAGAGCTACTTTTTACTGTTTATAGTGGTTCTCTCAGGAATTATATCACTTTCTCTTATTATTTACTCTTATTAGAGTCCATTCACTATAAATACCTTAATATTGCGCTCCACAACCCAAGGTTTTTTTGTTGTTGTTGTTTCTGTTTGTTTTTTACTTTTAAACCTTTTCCTATATAAAATACCCTTTTCAATAAAGCACGGCAGCAATAATAAATGACCCATAGCAAGAGGAGAACTGGAATGGGAATCATATAACAGGGGGAATTCTCCTGTTTCATATACATTCGATTAATTTATTTCCATCAGGAGAACTCCATTTCCCTCTCACCAGTGCAAACCCTGAGCCTGTGCCTACAGCTGTGGTTCAGGAAACACTCTCATAGTACAGACTCAAATAAATACTTCACAATTTCCTACTGATACCTCCTCTGTAGTTGAAGTGGTTCCTCTGCCAAACGGGTAAAGTCACAGAGTGCAGATTAAATTTCACTATATCCATCAGCAACAGAAAGCAGAGTTTCACCATTGCAGGGTGTTTATGAAAACCAAAAAATAAAATAAAAATCTTTCTGAAACATAGTGGCTGCGAGCCTAACAGGTGACACCATTTTCCTAAGTGCAAAGCACCACCCACTGCTGATTCACCCATAGTTATTTCCATTTCTTGCCAGCCTGCTTGTGCTTAATAATGCAACATTCAGCTCCTTCCCAATGCTCTTGGCATTTAGCTCTGCACCCCAGTCCTGTGGTGCTTCTCTCTGTTCACCACACAAGTCTCGGGCCCAAACAGAATACTTGATTACAGCACTACCCCTCAAACCTTAGATCCCATAAGGACTGAATTGGTACACAGCATCATTTTTTTTGCTATATCTTAAATACACTGAATCCTTACTCTTTTAATGGCTGAGCACTGCATACTGAAAAAAAAAAAAAAAAAAAAAAAAAAAAAAAAAAAAAAAAAAGAGGAAGTCCTCTACTCTTCATCTTTTCTGATTCTAACATCTTCAGTTCAGGGAATGGAAAGTACTTTACTAATATTTATGAATAAAGACTCATAATGCTTTTGCATCTTCCCCACTCACAGATCACTGACAAGAAAAGAGCCAAGAAGGGGTAAGTATTTTTTCAGAGTTACAGAAGGAGCTTCTGGGAGCGTTCTGTTTTAGCCACTCTTCTCTCTGACTCTGCCACTGCTGCTGCAGCCCTCATTAAGCACCTCCCTGGGATTCTCCAAACATCTTTAGCATGAACATTATTTTAGATTTACCTCTTTTCATGTATGGGCCATTCCTGTTCAATTAAATTCCACATTTGCTTTTTTCTCTGGGTGATTAATCTCAATAATCTCCATCTGTTCCTTCTCTATTGGCCTAGGTTTTCCAGGACAAACCCTTAAGTCCCCAGCAGAGGATCTCTCTTCAAGGAGCCAGAAGTACTTGTTTGCCATCGTCTTTCTGAATACATTCTTTCCTTCCAAATCCAATTTGGTTTCTTGCTTCTTTAAAAAGCATACAGATGAGTTACCATTTTTATTACAATGATGCCAACATTTAAAAGAGAAAACAGTATTATTTTTTTTCTGTCCTAAGAGAGCTTAGAGGCATTTAATATTTTCAGTGTTTTCAGAAAACTAAAATATAGTCCCAGATTGTAGATCCTCTCATAATCATCTAGTTTTTGGTCTTTTTTTGATAAAGTGTTTCAAAACACTATAAGGAATGTTGGAGATTTAGGTAATTCATGTCCTATTGTTACAACACCTGAATTTAAGGCAAGCTCAGAACAGAGCTCTGAGTCCTTACCTGAGCACTTGAATTTCCTCCTGCTCAGTGCCCAGAGGCTGCCACCATACCAGCTCACAGGGCACCAAAGGCAGTAGCTAAGGGGCCTTTACCTTATAAAAGGTTAGGTATTTTGTGGTGGGCTGACTTCTTCATTTGAGGTTCATGGCCTTCGAAGCCCTACTGTGGCAAGTCTTGGCTTTTTCTCTCAAAAATGGTCAAGGGACTGGTCCTTCCTTTTAGAGGCAGGAGAGGGAACTGGTTTGTTTTTTAGCACAGTCATCAGAGATTTTATTCAGATGCTGGAGAGATCACTTGAATTGTATGATAAAGCCTTTATCATGTATCTCAACCAGGCTATGAACTCAGCTGTAGGCTCTTGTTGAAGTCTCATTTTGAGAAGTATTGTAGAGACTCTATAAAATACCAGTTAGGGATTTTATTTGGTAGGGAAGAGACTTGGATGTCAGTCCTTCCAACACGTACCTCATGTAAAATAGGAGGCTTCCTCACACAAAATACGACGGCAGTCTTATGCTACCTGCATCTGCTGGGTCGAACCATTCAGGCAGACCCCACAGAAGATCAGATAATGTCAAGATGGAGCCATTTGCAGACCTGTTCGGATGTGCAATGCTAACGTACAGAGCATCACTTTGAGATTCAGGTGCTTTCAGAGCACTGTAGCAGAAAAACATGAATATTGTTGTGTATTTTAGGACTTGGATGGCCTAAGTGGGAACTGGACAGACCTCAAGTGCACAGGTCAATCTACACACCTGCCCTAATATCTTGTAATTGCAGGAACAAGTCCTTTTGTGCTTCTACCCAAAGACTCTCTCAATTTAGAAATCTGAAAATCTCAAAACCAACTGAAATGAGCATACAAAGTGTCAGAAATCAACACCTATACTGGAAAATTAACTCAGAAAAAGAAGCAATGAAGACAGCGGCCTGTTTCCTCTGTTGGGAGTTCTGTGAGCCTGTCACTTTGCAGTCCATGGGGAGAAAGACTGAGATCTCTGTGTAAGCTTAGATCTTGTGATTTTCATCAACTAAATCTATGGTGCTCCTGTGATGCATTCGAGAGTGAGACTTGGCTGTGGTTTGTTTTAAAAAAAATCAGTGGAGTGGTAAGTTCAAAGAAGCTTCTGATCATGCTGTGGTTTACAACGTTTAAGAAAACCTAATAGACCATCGAGTTATTATCCTGATATCTACAACATTAAAATTATAACATCCTGAGGGATGAGGGAAGATAGAGTGAATGTACAGTCATCGTCTAACCAATGCTGCTTCAGCAGAGGAAGATGCTGTTAAGTTAATCTTCCTGATTATATTCAAGAAAGTACAGAAAATGCAGAACACATCACATACCTCACTTAGCCCTTTGGAAAACCGCTGATAAATTTCACATTACAAGGTTTTAGTAAAACGTTAACAAAATCAACAATGAGTTAAAGAGTTCAAATGAAAATCCAAATTACGAACAAACATCTAGTCAATGCCAAGATCTCCAAATTTTCAGATTTACCAAGGAATAAGAAAAAGTAAACAGCAGTAAGTGGAAACCTGCCCGCATTTATTTAGATAGCCCAAGGTAATGGAGTTTCTAGTGTATCTGTGTCAAATCCTTTCTCAGAGCAGTCAGTATTGTCTTATTGCTTCTTCATATGCAATTTTATATTTATTATCTCCTGGCCAGACAGCAAAATTCTTTATGAATGTCTTGCTATTTGAAGTCTCTGCAGCATGTAACACAACTGATCCTGAGTTATAGCCACAGCTCCTACGGGTTAGTAATGCAAATTTATAACAACAGAAGACTGTCTCAGTCAGAACTATGAAGTGCTTATTATTTTGATATTCAATAGTTTCCATCACTAAAGCTGTTCAGACACCCTCATAACAATCCTGTGGGTGCTCTTCTTTTTAATTACATCCAGCCAGCTAAGGAATAACTCATGAGCCACATACCTGCCACATCTTTGCTCTGAGGCTGCAGTTCAGTTCTTGACCCCTCTGCTTTATAAGACATGGCATGAAAGGACTTTAAAAAGAAAAAAATTAGTCCCACCACAGTTTCCTGGGGATTGTAGGAGGCACTGGGGACGCAGCCCTGATCCCAGCTGCACAGCTCAGGTCTTTTGCTGTGTCTGTGCAGACCTGCTGCTGCCAGTAATGCATTCAAGACCTCATTATGTTAAGTGCCCTAACTTGGAAAGGGGACTGTAGCCAAAAGTTCTTGAAAGTGCTCTGCTCCAAGCCTCTTACTTCATATCCCATTTCCAAAACGCTAAATTTAATTTATATGTCACTGTGCTAATACCTTCATACATGATAATTATTCATCATGGAGCTAAGGAATCAATTCTAATCTTTGCTGGTAACAAATGGACAAAAGCCTTCAGTGCACACTTGTGTTTCTACGACCCCCAAGGCCACACAAAACAGATGCCTTTCCACTCGCTGGCTGCACATCAGGCTGAGCGATCCACAGCACAATGCACAAGCAGTGGCGATGCTTAAATTCTCACTAAAGGGAAGGTGTGGAGCTAGAATGCATCGCTGGAGTTACCTTTCATCCAGTTCCCCAGCCACACATTCCCATGTCTGAAACCTCTTCCCCCTGCAGGCTACAGAGGCTCACTGTAATGACATTAGAGTCAATGAAGGGAGGACAGGAGCAGGACTTTTTACCTTTTAGAAGCTAATTTTTGCAGGTAGAGGAAGTGCTAATGCTGTCACGCTGTGAGGAAGTACTCTATTTTCTTTTCTGCTTGTTCTATATAACAGGAGATGGCTTCACCATTACTGACAGCTGTTTGAGAGCTTTTGTCCTAACCTGCACCGCAGCAAAAGGCACGACCCAGCCTCTCAACCAGCCAGAAAAATACAGGAGCCCTCCAGTGGCCAGAACTGCTTTAAACCGTGCCACAATTACAGTTCCCTCGGTTCCCCCCCCCCTTACAGAGCCTTTCTGGAAAGATGCACTGTTTTTATTCATCTTGACACTGCTGATGGATGGTGGCCCTGGCAGGAATCGAAAGGCTGCTATTTTCTTGGGAAGTCTCTTTGGCTTTGAAACTCTCTTGTCCTGCTTTCAAATAACTGAAATCTTTTTTACTAACTGTGCACGGTGGAATGTACTGCTTTAGCTTGGTTTTTGGCAAGTGAGAAAAGTGAATTATTCCCCAATTGTTTCAATAGAATGTAAATGAGACTGGCAGAAAGCTCTGGTGCATTTAGTAGCATTTTCAGTTTGCAAACTAGGTATTGCATGTAGTTAAAACGTGCCATCACACTCACCAAACTACACTCTGATGGCTCAGAATTTACTGTGTACTCAGTTTTTCAGGATATAAATTCAATTCTGCTTCTACTGAAATGCAGAAAATATTTTTATTCCATAGCTTAAGCGAATAAGTCTGTATAGAAAACACTTCGCAGTGCACAAAGACCTTTGTGGTCCTCGGAGTCATCATCTCCCTGACTTTTAATAGCACAGGACTATTACCTTGAGGAGTGTTAGTGGTCTACTTCCGACATTCCTTTGTGTGTTGAATTGTGCTTTACTCTGCAGTAGTCTTGGTTATTTCACCAGGGTTACGTATGAAGCAAAGCCCTACCCCTTGCAAGACTCTACTAGCTGAGACAACACACCCACAGTATGCAGGCGAAAAGCATCAAGCCTCCTCTGATCTTATTGAGACACAGCATAATCAGAGGCAACTGAAGTGAATGGGAACTGTCATTTATTTCAATAAAAGTGAAATTGCTTCCCCTTTCTAGAGCTTCAAGGAAAAAAAAAAAAAAAAAAAAAAAAAAAAAAAAAGTATTAAGAGAAAGCAAATCTTGTTCCTGTCAACCAGTTCTTTCTTTAATATTGCTTTTGGCAATTGCATGCCTAATAACAAGGGACATTATTACTGCTCAGGGTTTTGGTCAGACAGCGACCAAAAATAAAGTTCCTACATTTCTAAAAAAAAAAAAAACAAACAACAACACACACATAGAAATCAGAGGCAAGGTATCATAATTCAGACAACCTTCAACTGTTAATGATTTACTTGTATATTTTTGTAGGACTTAAACAAAGGAAAAGGTAGCACTTATGTAATTGCCCTTTGTTTTACTGCTGTATTACAAATACATTACAATATTTAGATGATATATACAGAGATAAGATGATAGATATGTATTATATATATTTAGATGATATACAGAGATAAAAAAATCTACATTCTTACCAGAACTATATCTGGGTATCTTCCAGAGCAATTGCTTGACTTCGATAACTTTATATATGACCTCAAAGATGCAAGTACACCTTCCCACCTCACCGCCCATTACAACTCCAGTATCACAGCTGTTTGTGATACCCTTAGATCTCTTTAGCAGACTTTGGGCCAGATTCACAGCTGATAGTGATTTTTCACTGCTTTACTAAGCTGTAGACCAAAATTGACATCTCCAGTTTAACAGGAGATGAAGAACAATGCACTGTCCTCTAGATAAACTTCAGGCTGGATCAGACGCTATTCCTGTTTATGCCACTTTGGCTCCGTGAGCTCAGATGGGGTTTACAGGGTTTCACCATTTATGCTCAGCATCCAATTCTTCCCACAGCTACGAGTTACCCTAACAATTTAACAGAGGCTTTGAGCTTACAGCCTGTAACATTTGCCCAAGTCTTATCTGGCTGTCTGCTTTCTGTTACCCAGCTAGCCCAGTAATTGTCCGTGAGGGCCGAGTTAAATGATTCAAATGATAAACTTTCTTCCACTTCCCCGGTCGCCCAAAGGAGTTGCTGTCAGTGTTCTGGAAAAGCAGTTCTCGTCATTACACTTGCTAAGTAAATACACAATATAAAAAGTAAAACCCGGAAAACTATTTCCAGACTTCTTATATAAACATAATTTATAACAGTTTATTTAAGCCAAGAAAGTCAAATGGATCACTTATGATCCATCTTTTCTCCTCACTTAAAAGCCTAATTCAGCCTCATCAAAATCACTGATTCTACATTAAGGCTTAATTTGTTTTTTCATAACTTGAGACTGCAGAGGAAAGCCAGAGAGACATAAAACATAATTTTACTACAATACTCAACATCTTCTGCCCTTTTTTTCTTGTTTATTAGTATTTTATGAGACACTAATTCATTATTCTTGGTCCAAATTATACATTGATGTAACTACAAAGACTTGGAAGAATCGTTCCTGCTATAAAAGGACTGATGTAACTTTTTCATATCTTTGAAATGATTCTGAAGTCCTCATTTCACAAAACTAAGGAAATGCTATTTCTATTTCAATACTATCTGTAAGCTCTGCAGAAGAATATGGCTGCATTATAAACTAGCTATAGCTCGTTTTCCTTTACAGCATGCACAGATTAGCTTTTTCCAGAGATTACTTGCTGTGAAGTAAATATACTGGTGCCCTGCTGATAAATTCATTGTTTCCTTATAACAACTGCACATAAATCCTGTTCCCCTCCCTAGACTGACAAGCTCTTGAAAATACGCTTCATGCAGACACTGGCAGTGAGTCACTTATAGTATTGCCCTAATAATATCTGAAATGTCTGAATTTCTAAACCTGTTCTTCCCAGAATCTCAGTTAACCTCTGCTCTTCACTGCCTCTGGACTAGGAATAAAAATCTGCCTTGCACTGTGCTGGATTGAGCGTTAGCAATCTCAGCCAGCTGTCACCCAACATCGTGACGTGAGCTTCAAAGGTATGTGGCCCTTTCCAAGAGAGCCTTGGCAAGTCTTTTCCAACAACTGAATGTTTGTTAAATAAAACATCTCAGTGGATCACAGCTGTGGCAGAGGTTCATGCTACATACGTCTAGTCTTTAACTCTGGGTAACGGTGTGTTTTTCTCCAGCTGGTGGACTCTGGCACAGACCTGAGGAATTCTCTTCCATCACCCTAGCTGCAGCTGGGGAAGAGAAAGACAAAGTTTTCACACTTGTGCCAGGGAAGTACTATGGGTGGCTCTCGACAGCAATTCATCAGGGACATCTCTGATACAGGATCAGATCCACTACGTTGAGACATTATCTATAGACATCGGCAGGATGTATCTTTTTAAAGGTGCAAAAAGAAATAATTTTATTCCATTTAATCATGAGCTGCAAAAACATCAGGCTTACTGTTTCCGCCATTGCTGATGTATGGGGGGCCCGGTCTTCTAGGACAACTGTCCCCAAGCCGTATGCATTATTTGGGTTCATTAAGTGGTATATTCTGTATTAGAAATTCTGTGTTGAAAAGGCCAGCGGGGATATTGAAGGAAGGCTGCTTTCTGCTGATGCTGAGGTTTTCCATACATGGTAAAATCCCTCTGCGACTATAGATGCTGCAGAATCCTTTCTGAGATATGTCCTTCAGAATAACTTTAATAGGAACTCATCCAGAAATAGAGATGGGAATATAAGGACTGCAGGACAAGCAATAGATCAGCACTTCTGACAATGGTAAAGCACACACTTGGAGATAAAGAGGGTGATCTTCTTTCACTCTCAATTCCCTTATAGCTAGCTCTACCACACACTGCCTAAAGTCCTGAAGTGCCTGTTGTGATGCTTGTGGGATGAAAAGATCTTGTGAATTCGGCTTGGAAATCTAAGAACAAGAGAGCACACCACCGATCCACTGCATATGACAGTGACCAGGAGGAGCAATCCTGTAGGATTTTCTGCAGGATTTTTGCAGGAGCAATCTAAAATGCAGTTCCTGCACGAGGCACTGGGCTGGCTGGATAATCTCAGTTCCTAGAAATGGCAGTAAATAAGCCGAAGGGACCGGTGAAGTTATATGTACCATGGATGCTTGTGATCTGGCTGCACCATCCCAGAGAAGCCTGTGCCATTCTGCAGGGGAAAGGCTGGGCTGACAGGGGCTGCTCTCATCCCAGCCACCTTGACCCCTCCCACCTGACAGCTCTTAGGAGTACATAACGTACTGCTGATGGAGCTCAGATACATGAGCCAGTAGTTTGACTTTTCTAGATTTAGGAGTCCTCATTTAAAAGGCAGCCATTAACCACATCACCCAATGACATCAGCTACCCCTGGGGTTTCTCAGTATCCCCCAAAATGTGATTTTTGGTTTCAGTTCTCTGAGTAGTGTCCATATGCTGAGAGTGAGGGGGAAGGTGTAAGTAAATGCAGTGATTTTTCACTTTTTTAACATGGAAAAGCAGCGTATGCCAAGAAATGTCATCTTTCTGTTTGCTCAGACAAGTTGCTAATGTCTACATTGCAAGATGCGAGAGATAAAATATTCTCCTTTATGTGTGCACATGTGGGAAGGAAAAGGGCTGGCATAATGTAAATTATGACTGTTGAAAGCACAGCCCCATGGGAATAACTTCCTAACATGCTCAGCTGCAATGAGCAAGCACTGCTTGAGAGAAGAAACAGGGGAATCTTTGTGAATGCCCTCCTTTCCCCTCCGTGCCTTTCAATATTTAGCAAGTCCTTCCCCACATCCTTATTGGTTGACTCTGTTCTCCAAAGGGGTGGGAAGGGACGACTCTTTATTTTAAACATATGGTGCAAACACTGAATATAACATTGGGAATTTGCAGCTGGAAAACGGATAGCAAAAGGGATATGATTTTTAAAAAATAATAAAATTAAATCACAGCTCAAAAAGGGGAGGGGGTAAGTGGTATGGGAAATCTTTGCAGCAGGAAGAGGTCAGAAGGATAGAATGCATTTGCACATTCGGTTTATTATTCCAAACTGAACTGAAAACAAGGCTCAGAAATGCAAGTCTGTAGTCGAGGAGCGGAAGGGTGGGCAATGGTTGAACAGAACATTTTTTAAAGATTAGTCACTTTAATATACCCATACATATCTTCAAAAAAATGGACCAGATTCTCAGTGGGTGTAAAAGACAACAGTTCATAGAACCGTATTATTTACACTAGCAGAGAATATTTCTAGTCCTGCCAAACACCAATGTAAAAACTTCACAGAAACACACACATAGAGCAACAAAGTGGGAAAGAGCAGACATTGCAAAAAGTGCCTTACTGCTAAAAATACGTCATGTTTTCCTTCTAGTTTTAAAAAGATTTTGCTCTAGAGGTCTACTTTCCCCATGCTGTGCAGCTAATTTTAGTGGCTCCCACAAGACACAACACTAAACATTTGTGCCAGGCTGCCCATTCTTCTTAGGGGGTATTTTTTTGTTTTGTTTGCAAAGCAGTCACCAAGGTGGAGCCTATGCTGCAATATTTAGGATTGGAAAAGAGAAAAAAAAAAAAAAAAAAGAAAAAAGAAAAAGAAAGAAAACCAGCTCTGATAGTTGTATATATACTGGGTTAAACTTTTGGAGACTAACCAACTTAGCCAGTCCCTATTAAAAAATGTCCCTGCGAGTACTTACTGTGTATTTTCCACCGCAAAGTGGAGACACCCTCACAGCCACCCCAGCTATGCTTGCCTATCCCATGCTGGCAGGTCATATGTCCTTCTGCAGTGGCGTTGTCCTTTTCTGTTTGTGACCTCCCTCTTCTTGCAACGCGCTGTTATAAATTATAATGAGGAAAAAGACCTGCATCTAGGTTGCACTAAATGTAAAGAAGTAAAACAACAAAAATACAGACAGCAATTATCTTTCTCATTGTCTTTGACAGGGGCCACGTTCGTATCATTGGGAGGAAGGGCTGAAGTTCAAACTGACAAGCCACCATTAACCAAGAGCTGTGCTGAGGCCCTGTAGAAGGGGTAATACGTTCTTTCAAAATGCCTCAGTACGCCAAGAAGTTTCTAGACATTTTACAAACCAGATGCAGTAACTTTAGCTTCGAACAGATGACTTTCTTAGCAACTGAAAGGAGGGCAGAGCAAAGCAGGCTATTATTTTGATACACAGGAGAAAGAGCAGCAATTTCCTTAGCACCACAGAACGAGGTGTTCCAGGGAGAAAGACTGAGATATCTGAGGCAACAACTGCTGCGGCAGGTGACACTGCTGTGACACCCCGAAGGTGTGCAGGACAAACCTAGCCCCAGCTTTCTCATCACGCTCCCCTCTGCTAATGATCTGCTGCAGGCTTGGTATGTGGCGTGCATGCCAGACAGCTTCAATTAGAAGTAAGAGGCAGTGTCATATTTTGTTAAAAGTAAAAGGACTCAGCTTTGAATGCTTTCCAGCAGGCACTTTTTTTTTTTTTTTTTTTTTTTTTTTTTTTTTTTTCTTCTAGGAAAAAAGCACACCAAGAGGCAGAACTGGTGGGTATCGTTTGGCATATTCTTAGTCTTTTGGAAATTCACATTTCTACTTTTAACTTTCCTACTTAATGATAATTATATCCACTAAACACTAAGTACAATTTATGCCTAGGACTTTCTTCGTCTTATTTAGCATCAACCCCAGCTGATGCTGTGCTTTAAATACAATTAACCAATCTGTTCTGGTACAAATTTTCTTCTATTTTTGGCACAACTCCATCACTTTCCTCGGTATTGTTTTCAAAGAGAACTATAAAAGGTAAGGTAAACGTGATATGCTTCCTACACACACATTGCAACTGCAGTCTGACCTCTTGTTCTGGTTTTGTGTCTTCTGAGAGAGATAACAGCTAGGGAATTTTTAAATAAAAGAAACATCAGAATGAATAGGTAGTGCTGGCATAACAAAATAGAAAGGAGGCAGGCTCTTTGTTACAGAATTCATACTCATTAAAATTCACTCTAATAAGGCAGGACTATTTATATTTTTCTAATAAAAAGGCATTTTGATAAAAAGCAAAATCATAACCTTTTTTTCTTGTAATAACCTCTTTCATCAGTACAAAACCGGAATCACACAAACCTTCATTACCCAGACTATTTCACACCTAACTCCAGAGAGGTCTGAAGCTACAAATTTTGAGGACAACTAGCAGCGACTTTCAGAACTGAAATGAGTTAGACATAAAGAGCTCTAAGAAAAGAAGGCATAGAAGACAGGTACAAGAGAGACGTCAGAAACAGGGCAAGGACTGAGGACTGTACATACACATGAACATAGGGCTGGGAAACTGGCAGCAGGAAGCAGAGGTCTGCATCTGGTGACACAACTGATGATGTTGAGGTGACAGAGATGCAGTGGGGCAGCTCACACGAGTGGAGTGCTGTGATGGAGATGGAGAAGCTCCCTGGGATGGGCAGGTCCTCCACGTGAAGGAGCAGCTTGGACAGATGGGGCTCTCCTATGGGACAGGTGGCAGTCTGGTTAAGAGCTTGCGGGTCATGATCAGAGGGCGGGCCAGCAAAGCGGATATCATGGGGAGTAATTGTTATGGACCACCTAAGTGGGGTTAGGAAGTGTGGTGGTTTTACTCCGGTGGGCGGCCGAGCTCCACCACAACCGCTCTCTCACTCCCCCTCCTCAAAGAGGAACAGGGAGAAAATACGATGAAAGGGGCTCAAGGGTTGAGATAAGGACGAGGAGATTGCGCAGTAATTATCGTGACAGGCAAAACAGACTCAGCATAGGAAGATAGTAAGATTATTGCCTATTACTAATGAGCTAGAGAAGTGAGAAACAAAGGAAAGAAACCAAAAGCACCTTCCCCCCCCTCCACCCTCCTCCACCTCCTCCCCCCGAGCGGCGCAGGGGAACGGGGGAATGGGGGTTATGGTCAGTCTATAGCGCTTCTTCGCCACCGCTCCTTCTTGGTCACTTCTGACCCCTGTGCTGTGGGGTCCCTCCCACGGGATGCCGTCCTTGCTGAACTGATCCGGCGTGGGCTGCCCACAGGCAGCAGCTCTTCAAGAACTGTTCCAGATATGGGTCCGTACCACGGGGTCCATCCCTCGGGAGCACACTGCTCCAACCTGGGTCCCCCACGGGCAGCAGCTCCTGCCAGGTCACCTGCTCCTGCATGGGCTCCCCTCCACGGGCTACAGGTCCGGCCCAAAATCTGCTCCGGCAGGGGTCTTCCACAGGCCACAGCCTCCATCGGTGCAGGTCCACCTGCTCCACCATGGTCTCCTCCATGGGCTGATGCTCCACCGTGGTACTCCATGGGCTGCAGGGGGACAGCCTGCTTCACCATGGTCCTCACCACAGGCCGCAGGGGACTTCTGCTCTGGCACCTGGAGCACCTCTCCCCCTCCTTCTTCACTGACCTTGGCGCCTGCAAGGCTGTTCCTCACTCCTCTCACTCTCCCAGCTGCTGTGTGGCGCAGCGGTTTTTTTTCCCGTCTTAAATCTGCTCTCACATAGGCGCAAACAACATCACTTATTGGCTCAGCTCTGGTCAGCAGTGGGGCCCTTACCAACCATGGGGCAGCTTCTAGATCCTTCTCACAGAAGCCACCCCTATGGCCCCCTGCTACCAAAACCTTGCCACGTAAACGCACTACAGCTGTTCCTCGAGGCTCTGTGCAGAAGGGATGCCACCTCTGGAACAAGGCCTGGGGGATGGGAAAGAAGCACTCACGCAACCCCTGAGAATCAGCAACAGAGTGGTTTATTGCCGGGACGTCTTGCAGGTAAGCCTGCGGGATGTCTGTGGTGACTGGGGGCTCTGAGCTAATGCTTTGGATGGAGCCTGAGCAACAACGAGTAGGGGGCTGGCCGGGCACTCCTGCGATGCTCTTTGTGCACTTGGAGAGCAGAGAGCAAAGACATGCTGCGGGAGTCCCAGGTCTGTTCAGGCTGAGGTGGATCCACTTCCATTGGTTCCTCCACATCTTCTGGTGGATCCACCTCCATGGGCTCCATGGTGTTGGGCAGAAGGATAAGCCAGTCCTTGCCCGGGACTGCCCAAACAGGATGCCTTCCATCCGGCATGTTTTCAGGCCAGGGTGCTGAACCAGGGGGTCATCCAGTTCCACGCCTTGGTCCCATGCCACTGTCAGGCTGATTTTCATGTGTGGGTCCAATGCTGCTGTCTGGTTTCTGGCCCTGGCTGGGTCCTGCATTTTGCTTGGTATGGTAGGCATGTCTGTGTTCCCCACATCGGGCTGGGTGATGGTCCTGCCTTTGCCTCGTGCCACTGTTGCGGCTATGGGAAGGCCCAGGCCCCCGGTCACTGTGCAGTTGAGGGGCCGGCCTGTTCCCCTCATTGTTGCGGTGCCGATGGTACCGCTTACGGGTGTCTGTGGGCTGTGTGCCAGAGCTCCCTCGGGCACTGGTGTCTGTTGTGCCGCCGGTGCTCTGCCTCTGCCCATGACACTTCTCCTCCTCAGCTGCCTTCATTGTTGGTGCTTGCTGGGACTGCATCGCTGTCCCCTCACACCAACGAGGGCTGCCTCTCGCCTTGCTGCTTCTGGTCTTCTTTCTGCCACGGATGCTGGCTGTCAGAGCGCCTAGAAGCTCAGCGAGTGCCGGGCCAGCGGCAGGGGGGGCTTTTTATAGGGCCTGCAGCAAAGGCGGGGCAGTGGTGGCCACTGTCCTCAGCAAGCCTATGTGATGGAGTGGCCCATGCGTGGCCAAATCTGGGTGGCTGTGTTGGGAGTGGTCTGGAAGACGTCCTCACATGGAGGAAGGAGGAGGTTTAGGGGGGCTGAAGGGCCCCTTTTGTGGGGCTGGCTCCCCAGGGCCATTTGGCTTGCCAGAGAGAAAGACTGCCCCTCGGCCACAGGGACTGTCCTGCACCTCCTATCCTGTGCCCTGGGTTTATTTTTAACACTGTTTTTTAGGTAATTTTGTTCTTTACAAAAAAGGAGAGAAGCAAGGTGCATCTTCAAACCTAATTCCCATGTGCGCTTGTGCTCCGAGTGAAGAATTTCTTCCCCACGCCACATCTCATCTAAATCTCCCCTCCATTTGTTCAAAGCCGTTATTCCTTGTTCCATGGCTACTCTCCCTGACAGAGTCTTTCTCGGGCTTCAAAAACATCAGAACACTCTCTAATATAGAGAGCCACTCCACCACCCCTTCTGTGCTGCCTGTCCCTTCTGAAGAGCCTACAGCCAGTCATTGCAGCACTGCAGTCATGGGAGTGCTCCCACCATGTTTCCGTGATGGCAACCAAGTCATGGCCTGCCTGCTTCACGATGGCTTCCAGCTCCTCCTTCCAGCTCCTCCTGCAGCCCATGCTGCATGCATGAGTGGAGATGCACTTCAGCTGGGCCACTGCCTGCTCTGCATCTTTTTTGCCTCGCTCTTCACCATAAGGCGAGGCAAAGTTGTCACCCACACAAGTCCATGGGATCAGACAGGCTGTACCAGGGGTGCTGAGAGCTGGACAGTGTCCTTGCAAGGATGCTTGCTGTCACCCTTGAAATGTCATGGAGATTGGGGAGAAGGTTGGTAGCAGTGCACTCAGCAGAGGGCCATCAAAATGGCTGGGGGCTGAAGGACTCGTCTAAGAGCCTTAATTTTCCTTGCAGAGATGAAAATCGTGACATCATTTTAAAGGACAGCTAACATTTTGCAGCAGCATAAAGTTTTCTCTTTATAGGACTTGTGACTCTTGTGCCAATCTCTACCAAATAAACCACAATATGCCACATAATGACCCAAACTCAATTCCCATTTACAGCCACACAACAATAAACCCAAATCCTTCTCAAGAATACAGAATTAAATATTATTTCAATAGAAACCTGTTATTAAATAAAAACATGAGATTATGAACCTGCCTGAAAATCTTCACTATAACCTGAGAGAAAGAATCCTTCTAAATAACTCTTGCACTGTATTTGGACAGCTGTTTAATAACAACCTAAAAATCCCCCTAGTTGAGTTATATTAGAGTTTCTACTTGTGCTTCCAGCTGGCTGAGGTCTGGTCTGTGGGGACCGGAGACAAGAGCCAAAGATACACGTTGCTCTGTGCAAGGATCAGAAAATGGAAAGGTGGAGTGCCAAATCATCCCCTCTGCTTCAAGGTGCCTTGGGCTGTAACTTGCACAGTCTGACCAGACAGCCTGGAACTCCATAAAGAAATGTAGATGCAGATGCCATGTGTCTGTGGCATGTGGTCTGAGGCCACTGCAATTGCTTCATGACTCTCAGGCCTTGGACGCTGATGGGTGGCCAACCTCCCTCTGTGGATGAGGCTTTTCCTCAGATGGATTTTGACCTCTTGTAGAAAACTGAGCCATGCAACCTTGACAGGCCTCCACAAGTAAAAACTGACCTTGACTTCCTTACAGAGAAACCTGGCCCATGTGCCTGTAATAGGAAAATGTGATGTATGAAAGTTCACTCATATTAAGATATAAAAAAGGAAAAATACATAATGTCACAGGGCTGGGTTAAACCATCTGAGAAGGAAAGGTCATTTCATACAGTTTGTTGGAAAAAAAAAAAAATAAAAAAAAAAATAAAACAGCCCAGGAAGCATGTTTTATTTGAATATGCAGATCTGCTGAAGTCAAAACATTGTGAAAACACATGAATTTCACCTTCATTTTGTTTCATGAGAAAGCAGAAAACTGGTTGAAATGTTACCGTAAGAAGAAAATATTTTTATTTTTAGAATACTAAACCTTTTTCTTCATGAAGAATCCTGAAATTCTGAATTCATTTTGCCCCACTCTTTATTGTAGACAGACTTCAAGGCGGGAAGAAAGGTTTCACGTGCAGAGCTCCCGCACTGGGATATCCCCGCGAGACATCCCTAATCTCTACATGAACCGTTCTTTGTGGATAAGACGAAATGTTTACGACGTATGTCTTTAGGAAGGATGCTAGAAAATACTCCAAGCTGGGAAAAAACACACATCCTAAGTGTCAGTCCTGTCATTTAGATATAGGCATGTGATGGTTTACTAGTTTCAAAAGTTACTCTTGAAGGTGGTGCATTCGGTGGACATACAAAGGCCTGGACGGTGGCTATGCACTTACTTCATCATAATGCATTTTTCCCTGTCAGCAGCAACAACAACAACAAAATCAGTGAAACACTCGCCTGCAAGATAAAGAAAGAAACTGAACCTTGATTTAGTTTCCTTCATGAAGACAAATGATCATAGTTTTTCTGTGCAGTAGGCTCTGTGATTGTGGCTTGCACAGACCTCCAGCATCCTGCAGCATAACTCTGCTGTTATGCAACTGGCATTAACTGCATGAAGCCGTGTCTAGGGCTTTTCTACTTTTAGAACATTACTTCCTACATTTATCTGCACCTGAAGAAATACCCTTCTTTCTCCTGCATACACTAATGAAGGAGAAATCAGAGGAAATGGAAATTAGGTGCTAGATATAAAATAATAGCATAGGTACTTAAAATCAAACTGTTGACAACCACTAGCTTCCTCACCCAGCAGAAAGCGTTACTCATGGCAGGAATCACCGGGCAAAAATGCTATGCTCTGAGTTAAGCAAGACGTAGAGTACCTCTTCTGCCCTTAAAATCTATAATTCTGTCTAAACCTTCAATTTTCTGCCCATATTTCCCTCCAGGCACTTCACCATCTTTGTTGCCCTCCTCTGGACACTCTCCAACAGTTAAACGTCCTTTTTGTACTGTGGTGCCCAGAACTGCACACAGTACTCGAGGTGAGGCCGCACCAGCGCAGAGTAGAGCGGGACAATCACCTCCCTTGACCTACTAGCGATGCCGTGCTTGATGCACCCCAGGACACGGTTGGCCCTCCTGGCTGCCAGGGCACACTGCTGGCTCATATTCAACTTGCTGTCAACCACAACCCCCAGATCCCTCTCTGTGGGGCTTGTCGCCCAGTCTGTACGTATAGCCAGGGTTGCCCCGTCCCAGGTGCAGGACCTGGCACTTGCTTTTGTTAAATTTCATGTGGCTGGTGATCGCCAGCTCTCCAACCTGTCCAGATCTCTCTGCAAGGCCTTTCCACCCTCATCCAAGTCCACAACTCCTCCAAGTTTGGTGTCGTATTTGCTCAAAACACCTTCTAGTCCTACATCCAAATCATTTATAAAAACATTGAAGAGGACTGGCCCTAAAATGGAGCCTTGGGGGACCCCACTAGTGACTATCTGCCAGCCTGATGTGGCCCCATTTACAACCCTTTGAGCCCTGCCCGTCAGCCAATTGCTCACCCACTGTATGATGTTTTTGTTAAGCTGTATGCTGGACATTTTGTCCAGTAGGATCCTACGGGAAACCGTGTTAAAAGCTTTGCTGAAGTCCAGAAAGATCACATCAGCTGGTTTCCTTTAACTGACTAGATGGGATAAGTATAAGAAAACTTATACTGTAGAATGACAACTTCCAACCTTGTAAAAATTATTCTAACACAACAGAGAGGCACACAGTAGCTTTTGGTGCTACAGCTAAGGCAAATTAATTCAAGGGTCAGAAACAAAATCTGTGGTTTACTAGGGAACTCCAAGGAAAATGTTTTTACATAATGACAGAAACTCAGACTTGTTGGTACCTTAAATTAAGATATGATAAATAGAGAATTATTCGAATTATCCAAGAAGCTTGTTTCAAATACCAGAAATTTCAAATATCAGAGCCTGGTGTATGAAGCACTTTTGTCTGTTCCTCAGATCCCTTTTAGAATCCAGATTTAGTCAGAACTATGTGCTGCAGAACTTACAAGAGGCCAAAGCATCCAAAGCCTAGCCAAACTGATGGCATTAAAACAAGCCACTATGGACCAGCTAGCAGTGGGGCTTCCGTGAATTTTCAAGTGTATAAACTCTCTTTTTGACAGAAATATATGTACAGAAGCATAATTCATCCCTCATAGCTCTTTATGCCCCTAATGGTTGGTGCAAACAGAGCCAAAGATGTTGCAGTATAGTGTCTTGTGGGTTTTGTGAGTTTTATTTTAAGGTATGCACCAAAGAGCTGGGCAAATACCCAAAGGATATAAAAAGTAGAGAAAATGTAGCAGGGAAGTTCTTTTATTATACCTGAAGAAGAGTGTTTGCAGATCCCAGAAATGCATAGAGGAGTACTCTCAAAGCTAATTTATTAAGTTTATGATTGGGCTTTAAAAAGGATTACTTCCACTGAGATATATTACAGCTAGTCTAGACTGTAACAGAAATCATGACTGCAGAATAACAAGAAGGGCAAACCCTGAAAAAAGAAAGATTTAGATGGAAAGAATTCTACAAGTCAACATTTCTCTTTCTGCCACCCAGAGCACTATGCGCAACAGAACAAAAATGTGGGGCTGTGTGCCAAGCCATTTGGATCTAAAATGTTTTTTAGGCCTTCAAAAGAGGGGCAAGAGAGTCAGTCTTAGCTGAAAGCACTAGCCAGTTATAAAACATCCTCAAATATAAGCTATGTTTTTATCATGTTGACAAAAACATGTTGAGGAATACCTAGAATGTATCAATGAACATAACTAGAAGCAACAGGGTAGCAGAGACAAGACTGAGATTCTCTGTGAGCCACTGGATTTTACGTAACTGGCTGAACAGTACAGAGGACACAAATTCTGGATTTACGGGAGGCCAAATAAACCACCAAGGCATTAAAGATGAGAATCATTGTGTCATTTTCTCCCTTGGATCATTTCAGAGAGAAAAAAAAATAAAAATAATAAAAAATAATTAAAAAGGCACCAGCACCATCAAAAAAACAGCATTAAAGACAACAGTAACAAAATAAGAAAGCAAACAGGATAAAAAATCTTTCTTAGTGGAGAAAAGCAAAGAACTACCCACAGATTTGTTTGGGGCTTACCGAAACAAGATGAAGGACAAACCTAATTTGTTTGCTCTGCAGTTCACAAGCTCATTTGCAAGCGTTTGCTAATTCATACAAACTGGGTGGCTGAATACACTGCACCCAAACGTTATGCAATAGGGATCTGCAATTCTTTCTTTAGATGTAGGCCTTTGGCAGAAGCTCTCGTGCTTACAAACATCTGCAGAGTGCACACTCTCACCTGGGATTCCAGCAGCACAGGTCTGTTCTGAGCTGTTTTCCTCTCTGCTTTCCAGTCTCAGCATGCCAGTTTCTGTCCCGGTATCTTTGTTCTCATAACATTGAGGAATAGGCAAGAGTAACAACATTTCACAAGTCACAACCAGCCTTCTGCTCACATCTGTACAGAATGTGGGGCAGAAGGAGCCCAACACCTGCCTGACCCAAAAGCTATTTGTGTAGGTTTTGATGCAACATCAAAACTGTGCCTCTCTTCCATTTTTTTAAATTTACTATCTTTCTTTCTGAGTGTGGTTTTTGCTGTGCTGGTGCAAAGGAAAGCACAAAGAACATCGCTGCTATGAGCACCTTGCTGATAAACTGATCCGGAACAAGTGAAATACTCTAGTGACAGACTCTTCAGGTGATAAAGTGGGAAGCCAGAAAACTAATTGTAAGGCAACTTTATTTGGAAATCTTGTTTGTTCACCTGCAAATCCTCTGGCACATATAGCTATGAGCAAAATGAATCAGTTTCATGAGGAACTGTGGCAATTTGCTGAAGACTGACAGAAGAACGTAGCTACAGGATAACAACATAAACTGAGAGATCTGCACTTCTCCAATTTTTGTGCAAGCGACAACCACAGAACTGTTGGCTCTGTCAGGGACCGTGACTGGCCAGAAACCCACATCCATTGAAAGAAGACACTGCAATTCCTCCCCAGTTTTCTCCCAACACTCTGGGCTGCTTGCTTATAGCATCAACATCGTCTTTTTGTTCAGCTGACACCTGGGGAGAATGCAACTCTGATTTCTGGCCTGTGCTTTTATTGCTATTTTACTCCAAATAAAACCCAGCAGTCAAAATATGATGCTCTCCTGGTAATTTTCAGACACAAATCAGGCAGCAAAAATTTCTTAATAGACATCAAGAGTACATTTTTTTTCTGTTTGCAGTTGATTCAACAAATGTTTCTGATATCAGCAGATACCAGACAGTGAACCAGACAGACAGTGAACTATTCGCGAGGAAATAAGGACCAGAAGGTGCAAATCAGGGAGACTCTTTGGGTGTAATTACAGAGAAACTTGGTGCATGGATAGTATTCCCTAATTTCTAGTGCTCCTAACGGTAATATGCACAGAGCTGTTTGTTTTGAGTGGTAGCAGAGATGAAAGCAATAACGTTATCCTGAACTTAGACAAAACCTGTAGCATTTATTAGAGAACACTCTCTTTTCCTGTTGAAGTCGCAAATCACCATGCAGACGTTAGCAAGAAGTGATTTATCTGCTGCACAACTCCCTGGGACCTCTCCGAAGCCGTCTGTCTGACAGGTCCTCAAATTCCACACTTTATGAACTCTGGAGAACGGCAGAAGCACAGCGCCCTGGGTGTGCCAGCACCTGCTGCTGTTGTGAAGGGATTTCTTGGCACGCTACCAAGCGGTGCTCCTTCACAAAGCCTGCTCAGTTTTGCTCCGATTATCTATTTTGATCATCACAGTAGATTTATCCCCCAAATGGATGGAGCGCTGCGTGTTTTTGTTTTGTTTTGTTTTGTTTTAAATCTGTTTTTTATCTGTTGCAGGCTAACATTTGAAGGTCTGGTCTTTACTTAATGGAGGTGGAGTGATTCTGCCTCTGATTTATAGGACTATGCCATACCACTGCAGAGACCTGTTAAATGGATAAAATTACACCAGGAAAGCACCTACCGACCACAATTCACAGAGAGTTTTAGAGTTTTGGGGCTGGTGAAATGAATTTGGGATTCCCTAGGGGCAGCACCTCATTAGGGATGATTTTTCAATGCACAGACATCCCGCACAACTCAGTACGCTTCATTTCTGCTCAGAAAAGCGGGAAGGAGCTCCGGCTAGAACTGCAGTACATCGCTTGAGCTTAGTAACACTTGTTTGTTAGATCAGTCTGACTCCAGTAATTGCACACAGCACCTGCATGTTTCAGAACAATATTCTTTAAAGACTCTTTTTGCAGTGTTTGAAACAACTTGAGAGTGATATAGTTGATATTAAACTTTTAAAAGCAAACCTAACCACAACTTGGTATTAATCGTCACGCTATTCCCTTGCTACCGTTGAATGGAGTGACACGAGCAGTTACATTTACACAGAATTTACACGAATGAAAAAGATTGTTTACTGAGAGTGAAACATCTTGGTCTAAGAAATGGAATTAGGTCTACCCTCCAAGCCCCAGCTGCAATTGCACAGAGCCCGGTGTTCTGCAGGAGGCTCGGCTCATGCCGTTTCCTTCTCTTGCCTGTCCACATGCAATTTAGTTCCCATGGGAAGAAAACCTGAGCCTGCGAGGCCGAACAGAGCCATGGTATGCTTTTGCTCAGACCCCAGTGTATGGTAAAAGCAGAGGTAAGAACGCAGGAGAACTCCTGCCCTACAGTTTACACATAATGACTGATCAAAGATGCCTACATTGTAAACGTATAAAAAGATATAAAATCCTACAAATACGGTAAATGTGGAACAGACAGTTATGCGTGCCTTATAGTATTACCACACTCTGACAAAGCTGAAATGTCCTACTTAAACAATTTCCTCCTCTTTCTTATCTGATGGAGCTTTATCACTTCAGTGGAATTGACCTTTGGTTCACATATATCACGAGTTTTGCTATTCTTTTATATATATATTATATATATATATAAAATTCGGAGTTCTAGTCACTTTTATTCAGCAAACATCTCCTATATGCTCCAGCAGGCCCTTTACTGTCTCCTTTGCTCTCTCAATCCTTTTCCTCTGAGCACAGCTTCAAGGGATGCTTTATATTTATCCTAATGTCTACTTACTTATTTAAGCAGGAAACTATTTAGGAGTTAAAAAATAAGAGTATCTTAGCTCTTTGTTTTTCTTGAGATGCATTCTGCTTTTGAAAACTACCTGAACATCTAGTTTGATTGAAGATCTTCTGCCTTCATCAGACAGCTAGAAAACAGTTATGCAGAACAGATGGTTCTTGGATGTGGGTGTATGACTGCTATAAAAATTAGCAGATAATAATGACTTTCATGAAAGATTTGTCAAATTCAAGGTGGTACCTGTTAAAGTTTGTTGTTCCTGAGAACCTGCTAGAATAACAGAATACCGAGTTGTCAAAAATACATGTACCTTCTTTTTCTATCTACATGAGTCGTTCCAACTGAGGGGAAAAAATCAGAACATTTATCACTCTTGTGGTCAGAATTTTCCCTTTCGTATCTCTAACATTATTGCTTACCCTCTTTAAATAAAGAAACCACAGTGGGTGATAATCAACATTTCTCAATTATTTATACCAAATAATAAGTTCTTATGATAATTTAAGGAGAAAAAATAATTTATCTTGTTTCAATACTGGCTCCTGAATCATACTGTCTTACAATGCTGTAATTCTAATTCCCTTGACATCAAGAGGGAATTTTACCTGTGACTGCATCAGGATCTGGATTTTACTCCATGTCTTTAACTCAAAGTCTAAACAAGGAAAAGAAAAAAGGGCAGAGCAAAACTGATTTTAGTCGTGGTGAATTCACTGGATCCTAGTGCACATTTATACTGGATTTAAGGATGAAGCATTGATTGACAAAGTAGCATGAACATTGCTATGCTGATGTAACAGAGAAAAAAGTTTGTGATGTCTGTTCAGAAAAGAACTGACAGCTGTCAGTATGGATTTTCCTTGTCATTTATAAAATACTTGAGGATGAGTTTCTGTGGTGGGAAGCACAAAAAGGTTTCAGCCTACAAAAGGCTGTGATTCCTATTCAGCTGGGGGGATGCACCAGCAGAGAAGGTCCTGGTTTTCCCCTAAGCTCTCAGGAGCAGCAAATTCTGCTCTCCTGCAGTCAAAGGCAACTGCCCCCAGAGAATGGGACAGAACTTCTCTTTTAGCTCCTATAACAAACTTCCAACCTTCAGCAAAAAAGACCAGAGGCCAAAAACCTAAAGCATTCCATCAGAGATGGAAACCAGAGAGATCAATTTCTCATGTATCTACAACATGTCAGGGTTGTTTTAAGGATTTAGCTGGACTAAAATAGTAAATTGAACTGAAACACCTGTTAACATTTTCCACTAAATATAGTCTAAATAACTATAATGAACAAGTCAGTTGGCCACTGTCAACTTAAAGTTTGACCACAACTAGGTTAAATGCCATCCATTTGTCTACATATACCTTAGTGCCAGAGCCTGGTGGACCAATGAGCCTTTTGCTGAGCAAAGAGTTCCTTTAAGGTGCTCTTTGAGCCAACCATCGGTGTAAGCTATTCTTATCTGCTCAGTTTGTGAGCCCATTTGAAAAGCTCCTGCAAAGCCTCAATATTCAGTATTGCTTTCTCAATATTCCATTTGAAATGCCCATAACTCAGTCTGACAAAAACCGATTTTCCCTAGAGAACTCCAAAGCCTTTCTTCTTGGTGAGGGCAATTTCCAAGCCATATTTTAAGTTTCAACTCAAAGCAGTTTTGGCTGTAAAAGTGTTTTAAAAGTCACTCTCTGTATAAATACAAATGCATATAAATCATATACATTTATATTATACTTTGGTATAGATATTTTTTTACCACTCAGTTTCACCAGATTCAGGAACAGCTGAATAGCCTTTGCTCAGACTTTCCAGGCAAAATAAAAATGCAAGCAGTTGCAGGCAGAGTGGAACATCTGAGACTCAAAGGTGAAACTTCAGAAAGCAATTAAACCTGAGAGACAGAAATCTTAATTATAGTTGTTTGTTCTGCCCTTTCTGCGGCGTAATGAAAAGCTCTCTACTTCCAACACTTTTGGTCAGATATTATGTAAACATGTCAATGTTTAGAAGCTTATCCAAATTCATACGGAGCAAATCTACCATTGTGAATACATGTAATAAATACCACATCATGTTTATGCTATGCTATATCCTTGTGCAGCTTACTGCATGCATATTAGCTGATCTGTAATCTACATCTTGTCTGAAGTATTCAATATACTATATAGCATATACGATTCAAACTGAAAATGTTCTTTGTGTGGTCAAATTAAGCCCTTACTTGTATGAGTTTTGTCTCCTGTGATCTTCGTTTTATTCATGCAGTAATGATAAAACAACAGCTTTGTTTCCAATGTAATTTCATCCTTATACTGCACATTTTAAACAGGAAGCAGAAAATAAGTATTTGCTTTTAAGTAGTCCAAAAGAGTGCCTTTCTAAGAAGAATAGTTTCTGTATTTATTTAAATGTGTACAATATGTATGAATAGACCAATGCTTCCTTATTATTCTTAATTATCTTTTCAATTAGTTTTTACAACTTACATTATGCTCAAATCTTGTTGTGTTCTAAGCCATGGTAGTGTTCACACTTATGTCCTTCTTAAATCTTAGATGGTAAAAGAACACATGCTTGTAGTGGCTCATCAAACAGGAGCATGCTTAAGGGGAAAAAAAAAAAAAAAAAAAAAAAAAAAGGTGGGAGACCTTTGATTTGGTACGTGAATAGATCTTCTGGTTACTTGAGAAAGGCACTCATGACTGCAAGTCAAGTGCTTGGGCTGGAACTCAAACTAGTCATGAAATATTCAGATGACTGATTTACAGTGACACTTGCAGGGTACTGTAAGCTGGGCTACTTCTATCCAAGGCATGACTTTTTGCCCAAACTCTGCTGGCAAGCCTGTGTAGGAACTGAAGTAACAATGATCCCCAAGGAACTGCAAAGTAGAAGTGAAGAAACTTGAGCAGATGAAGGACAACTTAAGTAAACCTAGGAAAAAAGGGATAATGCAAAGAATAGAGCAACAAGGGGTAAAAGAGTTAGAGGGAAAGAGGCACAATGTGGTAGGAAAGAGATGACAAACGTTGAAGCACTTGCTAAATCTCATGAAGACTTCAACAGGTAAATCTCCTTTGACTAAGGTAGGAGAAAGCGTGGTCCACACATCTGTGAAGTCTGTAATCTATAACACTCACCAGTGAATGCTTATTAATTAAACTTCCTAAACTATTCAGCACTCAGAGTGTCACACGACAGTACTGTTATGCATACCTCCCCCTGAAAATTGGCAGAAAGCAAGGAGGAAGTGTTACTGCAGAACAGATATGCAGGTCTGTAATAAAAGTTGTTAGTTCCCACCACACCTCAATTACTTCCTCTTAGGTAAGAGGAAGTAATTTAGAGTTTAGAGACTTTTTGATAGCCAGAAAATAGGGCTAGGGAGGAAGTTAAGAATGATCCCTTTCCATCAACTCTTCCATAAAAAAAAGACGACACTGAAAAAATTAGAAACCCAATCCCAAGTGCTGAAGTGCTACCAAAGGAAGCTACAGAGAGGTACCTGAGAATCCTCACCGAACTGCAAGTATCTGCCCTACTTTGTACCCCGAAAGCGATAACAAATGCGTACAATTCTACCCACACAGTCGCTTGCAGCCCTGTCTGGAGACCACAAGAAATTAATTCAGCTCATTGCTTTTTAAAAAATAAAATAAGCATATATTTTTTTTTTTCATGGCAAATTTGGGGCTTTGCCATTTGTTTGCTACAATAGCATCCTGTGGAGAGAACCCCACAGATGTCAATTTCACCTTATGGCCTTTGATAGGAATTAAATACTACTTCAATTTTACTTGCTGACAGCAAAAAGAACAGTCACGTTGAGGTCAGGATTGTAAAAATTACTGAGCTGGGCATGTTAATAAAGAGCCATCCAATCTGTCACAATTCGGCCCCAGTAGTCCCCTGATTCTTAATAAAGAGTAATCCAGACAAATATCCACCCTTGCAAACCAGGGTCAAAACACCCATTTGATCAACTGAAAAGGAACGAGACCCCGTGAAAGTGCGCAGTGTACTCACTCATTCACCAGCGACAACGCAGCGAGGCCTGCAGCAGCACTGGGGCCTGAGACCTAGCCAGATTTTGGCACTTTCAGGAGCACAGAACTGTGGCTTGAGTGTTGTTTTTATCAAAGGAAGCCATCAAATACAGGACTGCTGACTGCTACCCAGAGTGTCTTTGGCTTTAGAGGGCTCACAGTAATAGGTACGCAACAGTGAAAACTGAACAGATTTTTCCTGACCCTCCCCATCCCCCCGGAAAGTTTTACAGCAGTGTATGATTAGCAGGAAACCACTTCTCTCTGCTTAATAACATTTTTCCTGGTAAAGGAAAAGGTGAAAGGTTGTGATAATTCCCATGCCTGCTGCTTGGTCTCTGCTTGGCTTACTGGATGGTCTGAAATACAGGTGGAGAGAATCCAAACCTTACCTAGAAATATACCTTACAGAAGACTTCTTGTTCTGCCTCTTAGCGGGGGGGCAAGGCAGGAGAATGAGACATGGGGACTCACAGGACTACGGCTCTTTTCTCGCCAGTACCATGCAACGCATACCTGTTTCTTTCTGCTTGTTTCCCAGTCATAATCCATCCATGGGGTTTGCTTTGCAGCACTTTCTAGACAGCTTCTCTAGCGCAACACATACTCTTCCCTTTTATGAGAGGTTCAGAGCTAGCTAAGCCTTTTGTAACTTGGCTTTTGCTGCCTGCCACTCTTCTCACGTGCTCTATGGTTGCTGCCTCGTGTACACTACATGTAGCTGGCTGTTAGCCAATTTGGTTTACTCTGCTAGTTACAAGCTGTTGGGAAGAACCCAGTGCTGCAGCCATTTTGCTGAAAGTGCACATTGAGAAGCCAGATGTGTCCCAGTTCCAATTAAATCAAGCACGTACCTATGAGATAATCATTATAATGCCATCCCCAGAGCAAACACTCGTGCCCCTATGTCACTTCATGAAGGTTCTGTAACACCGGTTCTCATCTTGCAATTGTTCTTTTGGTGCACGGGTATGAAGGGTGAAATGAGGACAGTGTCCTCCTGTAGAGCTCCTTGCTCTGCCAATTTGACAGATGCTTCCCATTTTTTCAGCGTTTTTTGCATTTAATAACAACTGCCACGCACAAACAGCAGGTTAATGACTAAATCATGGTTTTACCTGTGAAAAACTGTGGCAGGCATTGAGGAACAAAGCCTCATAAAACCTTAGTATTTGGGGCAATATTAGGAGTAACAGCTTGGCTTACTGATTCTTATAACCTCCAGCACTCTGTGGTCACTTTGACAGCTTAAGAAATATTAGTGTAAGCAAAACCAAACCATATCACACTCTTATCTTTGAGAAAAATCGTTTACCAGAAATAATAAACTCCAGCTGGGAATAAGAAAGATGTAATTCTTTGAAAGGTCATTATAATTTGGAACTTAAAATCTAGGTTTTTAGGACAAGTAGAATTTATGTTGGATCAAATTATTTTTTGGCATAAGCAAAGAAGAATCATTCATTTTAAATGGAATTTCACCAATGTGTAAAAAACAAAGATTCGTGCCATTGATGTTAGACCCTCATTGGTTTCAAAATTGCTCATATTTAAAAGTAAGTGTTGGAATACTTAGGTTGGTTATAACCACCCGTCTTGGAACCTTGCAATGTGCCTTGGTGTCTCGGACACAAAACCATTACAGACAGCAACTGCGTGCAATTGCTGTTTCTATCAAAGAAGAGACAAGGCCATAGACAGGTGGACCAGGCTAGAGATGGACTTTACTGAAAATGTATTTCACAGCTGTAAAATCTTGCATTACAGCTGAAAATTAGTATTTCTCAAAGACCTAAACTGAACACACTACAATGAACAGAAATGTTGTCATGTCTGTAATAGTATCAAAGGATTCATTTGTCCAGTATCACACTTACCCTTTCTTACGGACTGGAAGAAAAAAAATCTGCATTTAGACTGACAGCATTCAACCAGAAATACTAAAATGCACATTCAAATCATTATTAAAATTATAGATAGGCATGAATACACTTCCTATACACTACAGTTAGTTACGTACGATTTGGCTTCAATTAAAAAGAAAAAGGATGGTGAATGCGTGAAAACGTTTCGTGCTAAAGCTGAGGCTTGCTGGGGTTTTCACCCACAGATTACCAGGCAATGGCTGTTGGATTACATCAGCAACTCAGTGCCATGCAGAGCAAGTTCACTTGCATGCAAATTTATTTATTTAGTTATTTATTTTTCCAAAAGATCTACTACAGAAAGATGCCACTAATGTGAGAATTTTATTTAGATACCAACATTTCAAGTAGTGCAGCTGGACTTAAACATAGATGAGGGAGAAAAGGATCTTCAGGACACTACAAAAGCTAAAGACAGGAGTTTGGGGGGAATGGAAAAATAGATTAGAAGAGTGTGTTAAAAATAACAAGATCAAACGAAGCAATTGCTTCAGAGACATGTGCTTCTCTTTCCAAGGAATGTGCCAGAAAATCCCAAATATTTTGCACTGCAGTCGATAAGTGATTATTTTTCAGATGGCAACTACTGTATATACAGCTAAAATTTACCTAGGGTGATGCTTTCAAAGGCAGACTTTATCCACCCTCATTAAAGTATTTTCAGGCAAGTTTCTACTTTCATGCACAACAGACTGGGCAGCAACATCTTGAACCCTGATTTCATCGAGGTAACTCCCAAACTGCTGGCTGCGGTTACTATGTCTACGCAAAAGGAACAGTGTAAATAAATGCTCGTGGGAGGGAGGACTGCAGGTCTTACCTTTTCAAACAAGATGATCTTACAAATTTTATCATCTGAAGCCTAACAGGTATGTTCAAAAATAACCTTGAAACCATCAGAACATACCAAAATCCACAAAGAAATGGAGACTTACCTTCAGCTGTTTTGGACAGGTATCTTTTGAAAATATTTTCACAGATTGGCAAACAAACCTTACTTATCCAATAGTGTCACTGCTACTGTCATCTTAGCTTTGCGAATAGTATTTGCTAGTGAAACTCTTGATGCAGAGGGATAAAACCAGTCAGAAAATACATGAGTACTGAACTAGGCTGGCCTTTGAAAACGTAGCAACTTGGAATGAATCACTGCATATAATAAGCCACAAATTACAGCATGAACGCAGGGCTTACTGCAGACCGATTTGGATGGCTTGTTAAAACTGATTGGTGAGCATGTCAAGTATTTTTTGCAACACTTGACAAGAAGATGAGATATGTGTTCCTTTATATATATTTCTGAATGTATTCCTCACCAAAAACTACATTCAGCTCTGAATCTGGCCAGTTGCCTTGTGTAAATTATAGATGAGTTCTTACAGACCTATTCACACCATTTTAAATATGCAGGCCATGGCTGAAAACGTCTTCTCCTAATTCATGTGCTAAGGAGAGATTAATGGAGCTGATGTTTATGAGCGCAACGATAAAGCTCAAAGTCAAGAGAAACAGATCAAAACATGTATCAGCAAACCACACAATGACAAATGTACTTTCTTCTTGCATGCTGCTTTGTTCTCTGTCTAGAACTACAGATTTATATGAGCTACCAAAGGCGTTTTTATAGTGAAACTGAGCTCTGGATGAATATGGCACCAGTTTGTATGTGCATGAAACCAAATTTTCTTTCCTTAATAAAAGCAGCTCTACTGAATATCCAACTTTAAAAACGCAAGGCAGTGAACTAAATATATCAAAAGAGAAGGACGGGTAAGAAACTAACTATAAACACTATGCTAAAAGCTATAAATAAACTTGCAGCACCCCTGACAGTCAGTGACAAGGCTCTCCCATAGGCAGCCCATGCAAGTTCGAAGCTAAGCAGCAAAGGAGCAGAAGAGAGGAGGAGGTTGTCCGAATCTTCTTAAATGACTGGCACTTTGCTCACACTAAAAATATTCTCAAAGTATTTTGATTTTTTTTTTTTTTATATATATAGGGCAAAATGTTTATAATTTCTTTACTTATCGTAACTTCAGGAACTGATTTATTTGCTTTAGTCAAACATTGTTATCTAATGGCATCTTTACCTTGAAATGGATTTTTGCAGCCTGTTTTGCTGGCTGGCAGGCTATTAGCTGTCTGTTTTGTGTAGGCTTCTTTTTCTTACTTGCTCAAGCCAGAAGTTTCCTTTCCATTTACATTCACCGTATTAAAACAGCAGTTTCAAAACACTGGGAAGTTAAGTATTACACAAGAGAATCAAAATCTGTGTTATGGAACAGATTGTGGTCAAATACAAAAATCTATTCCATTTTAGGATGCTTTCTACTATTTTAGCTACTTTCCTCTTATGATTTTGTATGCTTCTGAACTATTTATTTTTTAAAAACCTTTGCTTTCAAGGTACTTACTGTATTCTTACTTAAAGGAAGTTCAACAGAACTCTGATTATCTGTTTTTACTGATTTTCCCTGCTTCTATGTATCAGCTGTATTTTTCTGAGTATAATTAATGACATAACTCCAGTGGATTTTTCCCTCTTTCCAGTCCTTCTCAGCTTTAAAACAGTTCAAAGTAATTCCTTATCTGTTTCCTGAAATTTAACAATATTTTTTGTGGGAGATCCTATGAGGTTGTATTCAGCCAACAACACAAAGACAGATCTTGGGTTTTCATGTCATCAGTCAGGAGAAGTATTTTGCACGCTTTTATTTTTAGAAAATGTCAAGTTTACACAAAGCACTATTGGGACATGAACAAATATCAGCGGTTTAATTACCATTAAACTTAGTGATGACAAGGACAGGTAGTTACAAAACATCTGAGGGCAACAGACAGAAGTGTGGTATTTATTTGAACAAAATCAGTGTTAGGAAACAATTCAATATGTATTTTAATTTTGTTCTAATCCTAGGTTTACTGCTGTGAACTCTGGATAAAACACAATATTTTGGGGTGAAACATCCATCTTTGAAAAGCACAGTATGGTTTCCAGAAAGCAGTTAAACAGTTATAATTATTTATGGACAGCCTAAAATATTTTATCACTGAGGAAACAAGCATATGATACATGAAAACCAAGAGGTTGTGCAAATCAGCTACCAAAATGTCACTTAAGAAACTAATACAGAATATGACTGTAGAGACAGACAAAGCCTAACAAAATGGCCTTCTGTCTATAACCTCATATGAGCAGGGCCTTCAACAAATCCTTTAACTTTATATATTAGGGGTTGAAAGTTTCTGCTGGAAGAGATAGTAGTGGAGAAACAGTTGTAACAGAAAGAGCAATTACATTTTTCTGGAGCTTTCATAGTTAAATCTGCTACTTGTAGCTGACTGACAGCACAGTAAGAAAAGAGAATTAGCAGCATTTTTTTAAAAGAAAGAAAAAACAACACTGCATAGCCCTGTAAAATATTATTTTAGTGTATTACCATTCTCATTTTAAAAACAGGATTGACAAGTGTAAGTAGTCTATAACAATACAAATCAATCAACAGAAAAGACTGAAGTTCAAGTTTAGCAGGAAATGCAAATGCTATTTCTACCCCAAATACATTTTGAAGTGTTTCCACTTGTTAGTGGAAACTAGCAAACTAGCATCAAGATGAGTGCTTTGTGCTGATAAAAAAAAAAGAAAAAAAAAAAAAAGAAAAAAAAAGTCATGGCCTCCAATACTAAGGAGTGTGCAATTCAAAGGCCAGATCTTTTAAGCAGAACCCAAGTATTTTTTATAGGATAAACACAAAACCAGTTTTGAGTTAAGTATGCTATTCACATGCATAAAGCTGGCATTCTGTAAATACTTTTAGAATGAAGACCTGCTCCCCCTGAAGTCAGCATCAGTATTACCACTGAATTCAGTGAGATTAGGTCTAGCATGTAAAATTTCACTGAAAAATACGTACCTGCTTGTCTTCTGACATCTTGTGGTATTCTACTCTACTCTGTGCTGGTGTGGCCTCACCTCAGGCACTGTGTCCGGTTTTGGGTGCCACAGTATCAGAAGGACATAGATCTATTAGAGAGTGTCAAAGGATGGCAACTAAAATGGTGATGGGTCTGGAAATGAAGATATGTGAGAACCCGCTGAGGTCCCTTGGTTTGTTCAGCCCAGAGCAGGCCAAGGGAGGCCTGATGGCGGCCTGCAGCTCCCTCGGGCGGGGAGCGGAGGGCAGGCGCTGAGCTCCGGTCTCTGGGGACAGCGACATGACCCGAGGGAACGGCATGGAGCTGGGACAGGGGAGGGTCAGGCTGGGTGTGAAGGAAAGGTTCTGCACCCAGAGGTGGTCGGGCACTGGGACGGGCTGCTTAGGGATGTGGTCATGGCATTGAGCCTGCTGGAGTTCAAGAGGCCTTTGGACAATGCTCTCAGACACAGGGTTTGGTTTTGGAGTGGTTCCGTGTGAAGCCAGGAGTTGGACTCGATGGTCTTTGTGGGTCCCATGTATTCCAGGATATTCTGTGGTTCTGGCATCTTGTGCTAACTAAATTAAATATTACTGCACTTGAAAGAACACAGGGACATTTTAAAAACTCTTTACTTCAAATCTGTATCCTTGAGTGGAAATAGCATTTTGTATCCTTCGTGTTTACAAAATTGCTGAACTGGCATATGCTCTCAGAATTTAATAAATAATAAATTAGCTCTATTTTGTTAACAGATTAGATGAATTAATTAAAAAGCCCTAGGCTTTTAGAAATGCATCTATATTCTGCATAATCTCCTTGGATGTGTTTTAGCAAATTGATAAATGAATGTTTATGGTGTCTTTTCCCCCGTACTGCACAAATAACGTGCTTATCTGTACAACACAGTAGTGGGAAAGGAAAGCGTTATTATCCTTAATAGTAATATACAGAAAATGAGATGTATAGGGAAGCTAAGTGTCTGCTTACAAACTTTACTGCAGATGAATCTGAGTTCACACTTTCTAAGCAACAAAGCAGCCAGACATAAACTACTTGAAACCAGAAACTATATAGTCCCTAGAACTGCATCACTGGAGAGCGCATGCATATTGAGCAGAATACTAGGTTGATAAAATTACTTAAGAGTAATCATGGCCCTAAGTCCTGAAAGTGAGTAAGCTTGGGCTTCTGCAGAAGACCACCAAAAGGTACCCTAGGCTTACAGCAAGGCAGAGCAAATAACTGATCGGGGTCTCCCAGGTGGCAAACTCATAAGAGGATTCTTAGACCAACATTATTTACCTATTTATTTCATAGAGAATTTAAAGATTTACATCTCATTTGATTTTCAGTCAGTAAGGATGGTACTGAATTGCACCGGGAACTTTTGCTTAATGCCACTTACACAATTACACGCAGGCTATTAAAAACTATGCTTCAACAGTGAACAGTTTAATCTTGATATCTTTTCCTTAAAATTTCACTTATTTTAATTGATAGCTTTTAAATATTAAAACAACCCATTAAAATACTTTTCATATTTTATTATACTTCATAAAAATATAAACTATTGCAGTCATATCTCAACATTTCTTGAGAAATCTGATCTCATGCACAGAGCATTTAAGAACAATTTGTTTGGCTTAATGAGATCTCTTATTGAGGAATAAGCTGAGGAGCTCCCAATGTACCATTTTACTAAATGGTCTTTTTTTTTTTTTTTTTTTTTTTTTTTTTTTAATACCACAAGAAAAAAGCATTTCATTTTTCTATTTCCTCTGGCAAGCTTTGAGCATTTACCCTTTCATCATTTTTTTCTTGATCTCTTTCTAACTCTCTCCCCCTATCGCATAATGAAAACGTTTTATATCCCAAACTGTACTGTATCTGACACCATATAATTCATAGTAACAAATGAATTCCATAAGTGAAGAGAACTGCAGTGCAATGTAAGAAACAGAGTATCAATTTTTTTGTACAGTGCTGCCCAAAAGATTCTGAAAAAGCATAATTACAAGTTGTGATAGATATCTCCACATTAATTTTTATCTTATATGCTTCGCTTATATAGTGATGTGCATTAGATGCACATATTTCTCCTCCTTTTCTAAGTTTTTCTGTAACCATTTCCACATAAAAGAGAAGCCTCATATTGACAATGAAGCCTATCTTTGAACTCAGGCAATAAAAATCAGTGTTTCTTAGGACTTGCATGCATCGCATTGACATATGTGTTAGGATTAGACATTTATCTGCATACCTCCTGGGCAACATCATATCACTTGATTTCTACAGCTGCTAAATATGATGATATTCCTAGGTTAGCTAAAATTCTTCCATCTGGCTGTTCTAACTGCTTGCATTGGCATTCTTGTTTAGACATGCAGAAAATCCCTGTTATCTGAGGAAGGATTTCAGTACAGGAACTGTGATGTCAAATTTAAATATATAAATACAAATAAAACCTGAGTACTATGAGATTTGAGTTCTTTCTTTTTTTTATTGTAGTCATATGCAGCTCATAAGTAAAGGGATAAATCCTTTAAAATAAACAGTATTAATAATCTGCCTGTTAAAATAGATCCTCCCCTACTTTTCATCCTTAATTATCAGCAGTGAGCCCTGGCAGCCAGGAGGGCCAACCGGATCCTGTGGTGCATCAAGCACGGCATCGCTAGTCGGTCGAGGGAAGTGATCGTCCTGCTCTACTCTGCACTGGTGCGGCCTCACCTCGAGTACTGTGTGCAGTTCTGGGCACCACAGTACAAAAAGGACATTCAACTGTTGGAGAGTGTCCAGAGGAGGATGACGAAGATGGTGAAGGGCCTGGAGGGAAAGACATATGAGGAGCGGCTGAGGTTACTGGGCCTGTTCAGCCTGGAGAAGGGGTGGCTGAGGGGAGACCTCATTGCGGTCTACAACTTCCTCGCAAGGGGGAGTGGAGAGGCAGGAGACCTATTCTCTGTAATCACCAGTGATAGGACCCACAGGAACGAGGTTAAGCTGAGGCAGGGCAGGTTTAGGCTGGACATCAGGAGGAGGTTCTTCACCGAGAGGGCGGTTGCACACTGGAACAGGCTCCCCAGGGAAGCAGTCACTGCACCGAGCCTGTCTGAATTTAAGAAGAGATTGGACTGTGCACTTAGTCACATGGTCTGAACTTTTGGGTAGACCTGTGCGGTGCTAGGAGTTGGACTCGATGATCCTTATGGGTCCCTTCCAACTCAGGATATTCTATGATTCTATGATTCTATTCAGTATCTTGAAAATGGTCAAACTTTGACAAATAACAGGAGTGGAAAATAAAATAAAATAATTAAAAAATTAAAACGAAACGGCATTCCTCTACCAGTATCCAGGCATTCCCCAATGCCAAAAGAACAGCACAGGGGAGTTACCACAGCAAAATTATCTGTATATCATTTACTAGTAATAGGATATAGAAGGACAAGCATTTTCAAAGATAAGCTATTTTAAGGCATGTTTACAGTGTTATGGGCCAGAAATGCCTGGTATTTCCCTCTAGATGAATGGGAATCCTCCCCTGATCACAAACTGTTTTCACATTCCAGCCTTTAAAGTAACTGTGCTTCCTATTAAGTAAGGTCTCCAAAACCATTTCAGCAATCTCCATACTGTAAGGTGGCAATGACATAATTTATCTAGCATAAAGTGTTCCTTCAATTTTGTCTAAAGTTGGAAGATATGTGTGTATGCTGCTTTTTTCATCTGTGGCAGAGAAGTCACTCTGCTGAAAGCAGCAGGACATGCAACCATTTCAGCTAGAACTTTGACTTAGTCCTCAAAATTTTGATTTTATAAAGTAAATGTCTGCACTCCATGAAGAAAAGACACAATGTGCATATTTTGCCCGGTAGAAATGGAATTTAAAAACTGGAACTCTGTGCATGTGCATAATCGAAGAGAGATTTTTCTCCTGATAGAGTAAGACTCCACACGTAGCACACTTTTTTATACTTTTAAATACAGCAAGAAGAAACTGAATTGAGATTCAGATAATTCTAATCTTCATTTGATAACAGAAATCAGTAATTAGGTTCAAGTAGAGGATTTCTTTTGGGAGCTAGACATGCCCAGGAAGTTCTAAACTATTCTTTGTGCCGCTCTGTATCTACCCTACAAAGGCAGACACAGCAAAATCTCCAGTGGTAAGATCAGAATGTGATCTTCAGACACAAATTGAAATATTACATAATCTGAGCGGATCTGGAGTGAGAATTTAATAGGAAACTTTCCATATCATGACTTTGTCCAGATTCCTCTTTATTGTCAGCTAGCAACAATCAATTTAGAATCATTTTCTGTGATTCAATAAATGGTTGACTTCCATTTTTTTTTGCCTTGAGAAAACTGTGTTTCACTAGTTTTCCGTAAAAACTTTTTTGCCTGTATTAGAATGTACTGATTCTGTGATGTTTTTTGTGTAGACATGATTATACAGCCAGTGCTGGACGGACTGAACACTCCAAGAAATGCTCATTTTTTTCCTTCAGAACAACTGACCTAAAGCTGAGTCAGTCAGATCTTTCTACAGAGTTTCCATGAGTTTCCTATTAAGCACGTACATCATTCAAAATGAAAACCACGTTCAACAACATAAATTCAACATGGGGACATGATTCTAAATATTGATCAGTATTATTCCCAGTGAGGCTTTGAAAAGTTGAAACACTATAAAACTAATTTGTGAGAAAATCCTGGTGCTCAGAATGGTTACCTTCTAACATCAAATTTAGTGGTTTACCAGCTCATTAATAGTAAAAAAAAAAAAAAAAAAAAGGCACTGTCTCTGTGAGCATAGATACATGTCTGTGGTTCTTGTGATTGCTTCTGACTGTTTAGCTGAAGCACACTCTACATTTTAATGTGGAATATTACATCTTAGGCATGAAAAGTTCTGCAGCACCTCACAAATTATCAGAAACCACATTAAACCATGAATATTCAGTTCATGAAGCATGAATTTAGCTCTGTTGGTAACAGCACAGAATTTATCTCACACAGAGGTATTGGTTGTTTGATATGGAAAAACACATCCGGGATTTTACCCTATGTTTTAGTAGGATATTTGTGAAAACTCCTGAATATAATGTCAGCAGTGATCGGTAGTAATCAGTACATCTGCCTATAAGTAGTGTAACCTAATATTTTATTAGCCAAAGAAAATACAAAACTGTTTAGAGAAGCATTCCTTGTCTCAAGAAGGCATCACACGCTTTTATAAAAGATCCAATAATCAAACAATTAAGAAATCATAAGATTTTATTTTTGCATTTGTGGACAGAATAACACATCCTAAATAACACATCCACTGCATGACACAATTTGTAAAATCTCTTTACCTGTGACAGGTCACAGCATTACCACCAGACAACAGCAGCTGGCTGCTGCCAATAAATCCCACAGGAATTCCTGTCATCCTCCAGTGAATGGCAGCACCAAAAGCTTCAGAAAGAGATTAGGCAAAAGAGCTGACACAAAGATCCAACAATTAATTGAAAGCCACCTATTTACTTCTATGTCCAACACAGGTTGAATTTATTCCACTTTACCTTATGGCTAACATAACAAGCTGAGAAGTTTAAGAGGCAATGCTGAAACATATTTAACTTGCAGAACAATAGATCTTTATTCTCCAGCACCATAACCCTTGGCCAGGAGACAAGACAATTTTCAGAAATCTCAGGCAACCAGAGCTTTTGGATAAGACAGAGGTGGTCCTGCACACCTTTAGTGTGGAGAAAATAAAACTCGAAAATCACTTTGGAAACACTGGTCCTTATATCTGAGGAGACACTGAAGATATAAAAATAAATGTATTACTGTAAGGAGAAAGCAGCTAAGGCAATTGCCAGACATGTCAAGCCTCCAGAATGCTATTAGAATAAAACAAGGAGTGATTCAGTCAGTCCAACTTGTGATCACCAGGAGAGAATGGCCCACTCTCTGGTTCTCCCAAAGCCCCCATAAATTTACCATTACCAGCCCTGGTGATCAAACTTCCTCATCACAATTTGCTGATCCCCCAGCAAAAGCATTTTTCCCCTGACACTTATAAAATGACTTAAAAGAAAAAAAAAAAAAAAAAGTGTTTCATTCATAAGCGAGATTTAATTTCTACTATGTCAAATGATAACCATCTGATAATCCTACCTACTTTGGGGCAAAATAACTGCATCTTTGCAACTAGGATAACTTAGTTGCACTTAATTTTTACAAATGCTTTTAAAAACATATTTTCTTGCCCAGGACAATTTAAAGTGGACAAAAATTTCTAGTATCTCAAATTTATTAACCCTGATATTTATCACCATTTCAAGTATAAGAAAAGATTGTTAATAGTTACACAGAAAAGACCTGCTGTTTCAGTGGAGCTGTTATACCAAAACAAAGAAAAAGTACTTTTTTTGCTTAATGTTCAGCACAGACTTGAAGACTGCTGCTTCAGACCTGATGAAAATACAGTTACTAGAGATACACTTGGATTTTGTCAATAAATGTTAGCTGGTATCTGGAGTTTACCTAATAATAAAAATAAAGCAGAAACTTGTAATGTTAATTTTCATAGCAATATAAGCATTTTAAAGCAAATAGGCATTTCTAAAATGGTCTACAGACACATTAATGCATTCAAAAATAATGTTAGTTTTAATTATGACACACAAGGCAAGCCCAGAAAAATTTGAAGTAGAGAATATTTTAGTAGTTACATCTCCTACACAGACTGAAATGAAGGACTCAAAGTGCAGGATTTAATCAGAAGAATCACTCACTAAAGGCAACTGAACAAGTCAACCATACCTCTAGCTTCCCTGCTCCCCACCTCCTATGTACAGACTTAATGTATCTAGAGTTGAAAGAGAAGTTCTATAAATAGATAAAAATGGTAAAAATCAGATCTTCCCCCCCTCTTTATGCAGTATCTCTAGGTACATTATCTTGATTTTTCCCCAAACATGTTTCATTTAAAAAATTTGTTTTGTTTTAAAATTATTCTTCCTCCATGAAATAACTGTTTTGGCTCAGACTTTTCAAACAACAACAAAAACAAAGCAAACAACAAACAAACAAACAAAACAACAACCCCAAATTACAGTATTTCTCTCACTGTTCAGATAAAATATATTTTCTGTTCTGGTGTTCTATAAGCATGTAAGTACCCCCTACACAATTGCAGGGACAATCGTTGAACCCAGAGAAACTAGCACCGTATAATTTGGTGATTGCTCCTCATTCAAATTTCAGACTAAGCAGTTATTTGAAATAATATAAAATCATTTAAATAAAATCCATATTAATTCTATATCGCACTTTCTTAAACATAAAAATTACATGTGGTTCCTCAGCATATTACTCTACCACTATTAGCTTTTGTCAACAAAATTCTTCCTATGCATAAAGATACCAACTACTTCCCCAAGTCTTTGTATTATTTTTTCCCTCTTTTATGCAATTCCATATCAATAATTCTACTATCTATATAGGGCTGACAGCTTTAGATTTACCTGTCAGTTCTTTTTCCTTATCTAAAGATTCCTCTGAAATATTCTAAGTGTTGCAAGACATACACATAAATGTTAACAGCATGGACAGATCTGCAGCCAACTGCTTCAAAACTGCTGCAAGTGAATTGCCTAGATTCAGGACTACTTAAATTAAAAAAAAAATAAAAAAATCTGTTTCATATTCTCTCCTATAATGGTAACGTGAGAGAAAGCTTGTAATATCATTCTGCATTTCTGAAAAGACAAAGTTCCAGAACAACTTCATCTCAACACTTAAAGTAATTTATTAAGTTTTTAAATGAAATGCTGCCATGACTTCAAAGAAACATGAAGCAATATAGTAGTCATTCAAACTATAGTAAGGCTCCCATTTCGAGGACTGAAGGGTGGACTCCTACCTTTGATCTACCAGAACACCAACGATACAATATTGTTTGTCAAACAATAGCTGGAAAAGATACTAAATTCCAAAAAGCCTTGGCTGAACAATCATGCAATCCTTTGACTGTCAAATTATATGCCCAGTGAACTGTAAGGTCTCTGGAACAGTAATTTTTTTTCAGATACGTAAATGGTTAGTATATGCTAGATGATAAAGCAGAGTATTACGTACCCATCAAGCAATCTGACCCTTTGAAATGCCGGGTATGCCTAGTCTGCGTGGTCAACACGAATCCAAAACATTCCTGAAGAGTTACCGCCTATACTGAAACCGATGACAAAATTTCCCCAGGATTTCAGTGGGGCTAAGATAGGATTCTGTCATTCTTCCCAGAATTAAACTTCTGGGCTCAAAGAGGCTCTAGGACAGGAAGAAAATAAAGGTCCTTGGTCCTCTCAGAGGGGAACATTGTCATAAATGCAGGGTTTTGTAGACCTGACCACTCCTGGTGTTTGCTCAATTTTTTAGGCAAATGGTAAAGTCATGTTGTTATGGGACCAGCTGAGGTTTGGCATGAATTTATCTCCAGGGTGTTTCTGAAGGTACGTACCACCAACTACTGCAGTAGATGAAGAGAGCTCTGACACTACATGTTCGGGGACTTCTGGATGCCATGACTGCTACATACAGATAATACCACTGCAGAGCCAAGCTGGCTAAAAAGCTTGGCTTCAAAACAGTTCCCCACTTCATCAGTTTTTTAAGTTTTTGTCAGTTTAAATATGTATTACATTCAATGTTTAAATATTTATGCAATACTTGAATCAGTAAGGATTATGAGTTTCAACAATTATCTTATTTCTCACCTTCTTTTGAATAGCAAATAGATTCTTTAGTCTGCTTTTAAGAAAAAATACATGATTTTATAAGTCCCACAAGTCATTAATATATCAAATTTGATTTTTAAAAAGTTTTATTTCAAACTGTTGTTCCTGAACAGAACAAAGATATCATTTTCTACCTTTATCTTCAAGGAAATCCCCTGGAAGAAGTCTATTCAAAATCTTTTTTCTTTTTTTTTTTTATTTTTTTAATTGATATATTTTGATGGGATTTTTAAAGCAAGAAATACCATAGAGATCATCATCAAAGTAACAAAAGAGTTTGGGAAGACTGAGAAGGGAAAGTGTTTTTAAATACCACAGTTGAAAAGTATTTCTTTTTAAATGAGAAATTGTAATTTTAACTGTCCTCATATAATGGAAAGCCTATTGGAGAAACCAGAAGCCCAACAGATCCTTAGGATTCCTTGCTAAATTAACGGTGTTATCAATATAACAGTATTTATGCCTTCACAAATCTTTCATAAAACTTGAGTGCATTTTTATTATGAATGTTCTGCAAAAATGTTACTTTGCTCAGATTCTTTCCCTTCCATTTCCCTCAGTAAAATAATTTCCATGATGGATTTTCAAATAAAGGGAGGCAGGGGATATTGAATTAGAGCAGAAAGTGCAAGAATTTGTAATATTGAGGAAATCTACATTATTGGCCTTATACACAGTACTTCGATAACAATTGCATTTCAACAACAAAATTCTGCCTCTAGAAGTATGTGAAAGGTAAAGGCAGTATCCATACTCATTCGAAAGACAAATGTTAAGCTTGTTTATCTTCTGTGAGGGATATGACATCACCTCTTACCGTCATATATTTTATAATAGTATTTTCATAGTATAACATATGCCCTCGGTGATATATAAACAAAGGATAATTAAACAATATAGGTAATCAGTATCCAACAGTTATATTATGATTTCAGCAGTTACCTAGAAACCACCCTAGAAAACATCTGTGCAGAAGTACAATGAAGAAGGCATGCAGAAATTATATTTCCTTCTCCCCTAATTAGAGCCTATCAGAGTCTCATCTCTTTTGCAGAACATAATAAAGTATCATTAGAAGAAGTGCAATTCTGTTTGACAGAACTGTTTAATTTCTTTTGATTTACAAAGCAAACTGCATGCTAGGTCTGTCGGAAGCCTGTCTGGTGTTGTTTTCCCTGGCTCCAGCCCCCGCCAGGAGCTCTGTAGCTGCGCCGAGGAGGCACGGAGCTGACCCAGGCTGAGCCGTGTGGGCAGGGGGCTGCGATAGCTGGGATGGCACTTCCAGGTGTAATGCATGCCAAACGTGACAGTACCATGCTCCGAGCGCAGGCAGTATCAGCTCACATCAGTACTGGTGCACGGTTACTTGGGGAATAGGTGGAAGACAGCATGCAATCCATTCTTAGCTTGTTTCATTTTGTTTTTTACCGTTGGATTACAAATACCTGTAGTTTTTTTTTCAGCGCATTTGCAAAATGGCTGAGCCCAAAAAAAGGCTTAAATCAGATCAAGTAGCTGCAGTCCCCTTGATGCTGAATCTGCAGAGAGAGGTGTGCTCATGCCACATTCCCTTCCCAGGGTGGGTGCCGGGAAAAAAATCTGTTGGATTGTTCTGTCACTATATCCTGCTTGTTGCCATAATCCCTACCCTGTTCCAAATCCAGATATTTCAGCACATTTTTTCGAAAGCTAGCAATCATTCCGATAAATTTCAGTGGTTCAAAGTTACTGCTTTTGTCACCGATTCATTACTGGAGACCTAATGTCCAGGCGTCGCTAAAGCCCAAATGGAACCTGGCTGCAAGCAGAGACGTGAGCAACAGAGACGTCTGTAGGTCAGGTTCTGCTTTCAGGTATGCTGCACCCATGAAAGAAGGGTGGTTAGAGCAGTAAAGAAATGCTAGAATAAGATGAAAATATTTGACTTTATGCATACAAACCTGAGGCTGTATTTTTGATGAATTACTTCTCCTGAAGTAAATTTATTAGAAAACATGCTGGGCAGAAAATGCGGTGTGTCTGCTCCACAAGCATAGCTCTCATACCAGGGCGGGTAGGGCGGGGATGGGGAGAGCAGCTCTTCTAACACAGTGCGAGAGGCTTAGATGCCAAACCACAAAGTGCAAGCTAAGTGCATAACCCTTATTAAAGCAGAATAAAATTCAAAGGGCTGTATTAGGCCATTATATACCATATGCTTCCTTTTCTTTAGTTTCATTGACAGTGGTGAGCCAGTACCCTAGCTTGTGACAGCACCTGCCACTGGCAAAAACAACTACATTCTTGCACTGCTGAGACACACAAACTTAGTTTTATTTTTGATTTTTTAATCATTCAACTGAAAATATTTAGATTTTTAAGGGATTTATTCGCTTAATAGGAATTCATCAACGCTGCTGTATTGTAGATAAGAATGCCAAATTAAAATGGGAAGTACAAAGCATGTAACAATTATTTATAACCTACATGTTAAACAATGATGGAAAATTACAACAGGGGTGAGAGAGACCTCTGTAGGATTTGTCAGATACAGACTTGACTGAGTTTTGAAGCTATTACTTCCATTTGAATAAAATATCTACGAATTTGCTGCAGAATGAAGGAAAGGGTTTAAGTTGCACATTATTCTCCTGTCTTCATATAATCTTTCAATCCAGCTGCCTATAAAACCAGCCAGAATATTGCAAGGACAATTATTTTCCAAACAGTTGATGTTGCTGCATTCCCAAATATTTGCATTTTAAGGCAGCTCAGCATGCTTCAATCCAGAAGCAGATATTTACAAAAGCTAAGATTTTAAAGCTCAGTGTCAAAGTCTTAGGTCCTAAAAACTTAATCCCTGACTGATTTATTATATTGGTGGCACACGTAAAGAATAGCATTATGAGACAAGAATGAGACAAACACCTAGGATTTCTCTTGTGGTCTTTGAGAGGTGATAGTTGAACTATATATTGAATTGATACTGCTCCCTGCTGCCCTTGAGGAATATATAGGACCTATTGTCTGCATTTCTACCATTTTCTTTACTGCTCCTGTAAGCTTTTGTGCTGCTTTTAAATTGTTCTTGTTGTAGAAGGCAAACATGCTTAGCAAAGAGTGACAGCCTATAGTCTATTTGCCTTCTGTTTGTCTGCTTTAGGTCAAATTGTTATTACTTATCAAGCTCACAATACAGAATTTACTGTGTAAATAGAGACACAAGAGGACAGACAGAAGGATGCTAATATACAAGCAAACCAACAGAGCTACATTTTCATCATTCTCACTTTTTTTTTTCCTGCACATGGTTTTATTTCCCTCCTCCCTCTTTTTTTTTTTTTTTTAATTTAATTTAATTTATTTTTTTTCCCTGACCCAGGCCTTTCTTTTTCTGTTATTACAAACATTGGACTCAATTTGGGATGTAAGAAATAAGACTAAAGTGATTAGTCAGTTGTGAAATGCCGTGAAAGGTATTATCTGTCTGCCTATCTACATGCACCTCTCAGACTGCTGGGGATGCCATTTTCATTGCACGCTCCCATTTACTTTCCCTCTTTATATGGAATAACAAGCGAATGTAATATATTCAGAGTAATCATTATTACTGTGGCACCTGCATTCATGTGAATAAAGACAGCTGGGTTATGTAACACAGCTTGGTTTTTGCAGGTATACAGGAGGCTTATTGGGTCTGAATGCAGAAGAACAACTCTGCCTCCCTCCTGCAACTACTACAGCACAAAAGCACCTTAACAGCTTTTCTTTTTCTGGAGGCAGATCTCTTTCATTTCTATAGAAAATGAAAATACCTCTCAATTTTGTATAATCACTCTTGTACCTCAAATGAACAGATATAGCCCTTTCTCTTATTTGGTCCACTGCTACTGCTACATTACATCTCTGAAATCAGACTAATCAGGCTAATAAGGATTTTGCAGGGATATTTTTATGAATCGTTCCCTGGCTTCATGGCTAAGCGAACTAAATAGATTGCAGTCTGCACAGACTTCACTCGCACAGCATAAACGCTAAGCCTGGGAAAATGGCTGATGTGGCACAGCAGAACAGGATCTCCGAGGCTTTCAGTAGCGATTGCTGTATAATGCCAAACAGCGTAAAATACAATGTGATTCTGAGTGTTCCTCTGATAGCGGGAGGCATAATTAATGCCAGCGGTTATTATGGAAGAGTGCAGCCAACCTCATTTGCATCAACAGCACACTGCCAAACTCTTTACATTTGCTATAAATGGCAATTTCCAGGCCATTTTGGAGTCCCTTTGCATGACCAGTGTGCAGGGCATAAAAATAAATAAATAAATGAGATTTAGGACACTTCTCACAGCCTGAAATACAAACTGGAATCAACATGAAGAGTTAGAGTCTCAGAATAAAAGAGGATAATACTTTCTCAGGCACACTAAATTTCATGTTGAGCATGAAAACACTGAAAGAACCCCTGACATATGTAGAATTGTTTCTTACACAAGGACTCAAAATAGTTGGTGCCGAAGCTACTGAAGATACGTCCAAAACATAATGAGAAACATTTCATCTACTTTCACTTTCTTGGAACTGCATGATCAAAGTGAGTTAAAGCATTAATCCTTCTTTTGTAAGAAAATGTGTGAGACATCTGCTGGCAGCACATTAAAAAATACAGCTTTTTTTTTTTTTTTTTTTTTTTTTTTTTCTACTGGCAAATATAAGAAAAGATACTGAAGTCTAGTTCAAAACCCAGTAAGATTAGTAGAGTCAGTCCTATTAGCATCAGTGGATTTTTAAAAACAGCCTCCTAATATGTAAAAGGTTCAAAAGCCAGCTAACATGCTTGTCTTTTATGTGTTGTTTGTTTTTCCCTCCAGTCGGATGTACCAGATGCCCTCCATTCTCTGCAGTGATCAAATGCGAATTGAAGGCTTACAATACTACCACAGTGAGGCACAGGGAAACGGCTGAAGAATACAGGAGCAAACAAATATTTCAAAAGACAGAAACAGGAACTCTGAAAATAATTTTCAAACATATATGATAGATCTGCTCTGCAATGTACAGAAGATGCATTCTTGGTGAAGGTATGCTGACAGAATTGGCCCTTGTGGATCACATAGAAATACTATCCGTAAGCTTTACCTAACAATCTCAAATTCAGGTGCTTTTCAAGTTTGTTTTGCTCTAAACTTCAGAAGCCATTACAATGGAAAGTAGACCTGACTCACTGCTGTTGTAGGTGGAAATTCAACTTGAAATAAAAGATTTGCCAATTTCTATCTGCTCTCCCTATATATGGTAAAACAGTAATATTGCCATATATGCATGGAGTTGGGGGTAAATCAAAACAAAACACTCAACTCTCTCTTACATTTCAGTTTTCTGTACTGCTAATTTGAAATTAATTACCATTCATGTAAGAGAAAGTGAAAGGTTTAACAAATTCTTTCAAAACCACATCAAATCAAACATTCTGTGTACATGCTGTTGAATAGTACTCTACGTGTGTTTGAGTGATGGGACTAAAATACCTTGAACTGGGCATAGAAGCTTAATTCTATCTGCAAGAGTGAGGAAACGATCACTTAAACGACGATCATATGCTTTACTGTAGCTACCAGGTAAAAGGTTCAAAATGAGAACTGTTTCTCTGATGGCAAGAAGAAAAACAGCAGCTAGTATGCACCCACCTAGAATTATCTGCCAGAATACTTCACCCTTAAATAATTTCTCGTATGGTTTCTCACTTATTTTCCTCCATCCCTAAGAAAAAAGGTTTGTGGTATATCTTCTCCTTATTAACACTAGAGCAAATAAACTTGCTAAGGTTGAGATGTTCAAGCAGACATAAGTGTTCTTGAAAGGTGTAATACAGGCATCTGTGTCAACATTAAACATGCACTGCATTTTCTCACAACAGTTTCATGCTATTTCTTGTCAGATCAAGCATCCCCAATGGTTCTGTTTACTGGAGGATTCTGAGCAGATTTATTTCTGAAAGTGTATGAGAAGCAATACAGTTAGAAGTGGTATGTCTACACTGAAGAACTAAAAAGTGGAAACCCACATACTTGGCAAATGACCCCTCACTAAACACAGTACTTGCTATTTTCCACACCCTTCTTTCTACCGAGGTCCATTTAGAATCTAAAGCCCTTGGCATCAGCAGATGAGAGTAAGTGCTGACAGCTCAAGATATTACAATAATAATGTAACTGAATATAAAGGAAAAATGAAATTTAATTTCTCCCTATAACCAGATGTTTCTATATTAATTTGCTATATATAACTCATTATTCTGAGTCACTTGTAGGGTTTCTAAAATTATTTATACAGAAGGGTTTAAACTTCTTAAACTGAATCAAAACAAACCATCTCTCCTGATGATCTACAAAACCACTTACTGCCTGTCTTCAACAAACATCAAAGGACAAAGTAAAGATCTGAGGGGCAGCGACACAAAGAACATGAGGAACTTCATCCCATTCATTGGAACTGGTATAGAAAGGATTTTTATTTTATTTTGTAGTTAAGGATGGAGCTTTGATAGGGTGAACAGAATAACCTTGAATGTTATACTATGGAAGAGAAGACCAGTAAAGAGCCTCTGAGGAAAGAAAACATTTAAAACAGGCAAGGTCTGCAGTCCTAGTGACGCTTGCAAAACCCTAATGTTTTAGTTGACTTCAATTAACTGTGCAATTTGGAATTCTAGCTCTCTCTCTCTGTTTTAAATTTTTGTTTTTGTTCAGAAAATAATTATCTGGCTTCACTAGATTGCCTTCAAGACTGCATAAGCTTAAGACTCCCATGAGGACCAAATGCACCCATGCTAAGTAGTCAGGACACAAACACTTTTAGCACTGGTAGAATACACAGACGACCTTGGATGATGAGAGAAAGCACAAATGCAGAAGGACCTCTCTTTCCCAGGCTGAAAATTACTACCATTTTCAGTCATGCATATAGTTTTAATAGGCAAACAATTTTCCTCCAGTCACTCATAAATATAACCTTCTTTATATAGACACTGGAAAACGAACAAACAAACAAAGCAGAACTGTGGAAACTATTAGGCAGAAAGGTTATTTTTCAATCACAGTTTCAACAATCTGACATGATTTTAGAAGACTGGGTTGGATGTTACTCAGGAACTAGAAAAAAAGCTCGTCAAAGGAAAGCTCTTCTACACAATACAGAATCACAGAATTGTAGGGGTTGAAAGGACCTCGAGGGACCATCAGGTCCAACCCCCCGCCAAAGCAGGTTCCTTAGAGCAGGCTGCCCAGGTAAGTGTCCAGACGGGCCTTGAATATCTCCAGAGAAGGAGACTCCACAACCTCCCTGGGCAGCCTGTCCCAGTGAAACAGATATACAAAGGTGAAGAAAAAAAAAAAAAAAAAAGCCTAACAACCAACAAACCCAATGTTATAAATGTTATAATCTGAATTCTTTTACACCTGTCTGATGTGGAGGAATTGAGGAATTGAGAGTAAGACTACAGAGAAGACACCAGGGGCAGTGGGATTTGGTTACCTGGCTGCTTGTGGGCCATTTCCAGCCCTAACACTACCCACGTTGAACTTCCAGACTCTCTGGTCGTGCCTAAGGAAACTCCATCAGCTGAGAATGGAGTGGAAAAGAAATGCCAAGGAGAAGAGGTGGCATTAGGTCCCACCCTTCAAAGTCAAGTAAGCAGTTAATTCAGTAATAGCAAGTAATGCCTGCCTTTACACAGGCATTTTATCTCTGAGCCTTTCATGGAATTAGGGACTTCTTTAGTGTCAGTGCTTTTTCAGCAGTCTGCGAACCTCTCCCTCCTGTCTCAAATCGCTTTGAATATTCACAGGAGGATCTGCTTGACTGGAAGGTGAGGTGATATATACATACCTCAGGCAAACAGGCTGTACTGGAAAAAGCTCGTGAAGCTAGAGAACGTTACAAAAAATAGAATATAAACCAGATCAACGACATAAGTCAAGCTGTTCATACATGACTGCAGCATTAAAATATTCAGTTCTGTTTTCCCTTCTTTTCCTATCCATAACTGATTACTTGTACAAAATGTTACTGTTTAATAGGAGGCTTCCTTAAAATACTTCAAGCATATTTGAATCCAAAACTCTGTTGCAAATTGGGCATAGCAGATTTTTAAACATGACTCTTTCACATTTCATGCGAGCACACAAACCATTATGCCAATAAAGAAAATTATTATGCCATAAAGAAAATTCACCTCACCTTCACAGGCTCCACTATCTCATGTGTCAGTGGTCACTAGCGAGCAACACACATGACTTTATAAATTCAATATACTACATTTATTATATTTATATCGTATTTATGTATAGAATCATATGGGTTGGAAAAGACCTCCAAGATCATCTGGTCCAACCATCCCCCTACCACCAATGTCACCCACTAAACCCTGTCCCTAAGCACTATGTCCAACCTTTCCTTGAACACTCCAGGGACGCTGATACACCACCTCCCTGGGCAACCCATTTCTATACCTAACCACTCTTTCTGAGCAGAAACGTCTCCTCATTTCCAACCTGAACCTCCATTAGTGCAACTTGAGGCCATTCCCTCTAGTCCTATCTCTAGTTACCTGTGAGAAGAGGCTGACCCCCATCTCCCCACACCTTCCTTTCAGGTAGTTGTGGAGAGCAATGAGGCTTCCCCTGAGCCTTCTCTTCCCCAGACTAAACAACCCCACAAGACAGCATTTCTTCATGGTTTTTGTGTACATGAACTGTTTTGGATGTTGCTTATATCTTATTAGTGAGCAGAACATGGTCATCAGAAAAATTCATTTGTATTGAGCATGAAGTCATTGCAGAAAGTAAAATCAATCCCAAACCATTCCTGTACACGTTCTTTACATTCTAATCCTTTCAAAAAAAAATAGTATTTAAACTATCAGATTTATCCCAGCTGCTATTTCATACTGCACACATTTTCTGCTATTGTTAAGCCTCCTCTCTAATTAAAGAGAAAGAAATTATTCTGTTATGACAAGATCTTTGTTCGCCTCAGCCAGAATCACTGGGCAAACAACAGTGTTTGAATTGAACAGGCTTACTTGTACAGAAGTCAGGTAAGTTTTAATGACAGAAGGGGAGAGTCCTCATGTTGGAAGCCTGACTGCACACATCCTTTGTCCAATAAACAGATCTTCCTATGTTTAGGACTCTAGCTATTGTGTTACTTCTCTTCATACTGATGATTTCAAAAGAGCTCCTCAATTTCACACATTACAAGGAAGAAATAACACATAGTGTCTGAGAGTTTTCAATGATTTTTCTATATAGGAAGAATACTTCTATTAAAAAATAAATAAAAAATTTCCAGCAAACTGTGAAGAAAAAAAAAAAAAACAAAAACAAAAACAAACAAACAAATACAGTAGACTGCCTATGAGACCAACTTAGCTTTGACAATAAGGTGGTCAGTTCTGCTAGCTACTGTTTTACCTTAAAACTGGAAATAATGACAAGAATGTTCATGAGTCTTAAACTCTTGCCAACCTTATTCCTGTCTGCAAACTGCCCTAAAACCATAATACACAAAATTCTTGCTTCTGCCTTCCTGCAAACAGGCATTTAAAAGCAGTCTGTCCAGATGTTCCAATCAGTTTTCAATTTTCTTCTGTTCACCAAATGTGGGTTGGGGATGACTCGTACATCCTTGAATATACTTTCACATATGACCTACTCCACACAGATTTGCGTTGCGTGAAGAATGCTTTGCCAAGAGGGTTACTCAGAACATCAAAAATTCAAAATCCATAATTCGGGCCAATTTTGAATGTTTTCTTCCACATTTTTTTTATTATTATTTTTTATTTTTTAAGCATACACTGAGTACTGAGAAAGCAACATAACCAGGCTCTCAGGACAGCACACTGCCAGTTGAGCATGCTTTTACTCTAGCAAATCATCATCTTTTTTTCCTCCACTGAGAAGTTTGGCTAATTCTGTTTCCTGTCCTGCTTTAGGAGTTGGGGCAAAGAAGAAATTCACTATTTGACTTCTCCACCTCAGCCTATGATTGAGTAGAACCTATTTTACAGAAGTTTGATCCTTATGCAAAATCAGCATGTGCAGATTTTAGGTAAGAACATACACATCCTGTGAGGTGTTATAGAGATCATGACCAGCAGCAAAGCAAAGTCTGAAATAGGAGCCGAGAAGCTCAAATAAAGAGCTGAATTTGAATTTCCTTGAACTTGACAGCATCTTGACTTGTTTGAGAATGAATCCTTCCTCTCATTAAGGCTTGGGGATGTTCTGGGAAGGTACATTTTCACATAATCTTTGCTCAGTAACTGACACGAACCTCATCCCTCAGGGCTTTGACGTGACAGGAATTCTTGATGAGCTTTCCTGGTCACAGTGACTTTTGACAGACATGTTCGACTGTACACGTGATGCTACCTGCACACTTACTGCTTCTTTGGCAGGCACCGAGGTACCAAGGGAAGGGAGTCAGTGGAAGAGCAGAGGCTGTAGTATGTACCATTAGCATTTCAAAAGGAACTCCCAAACCAGAGGAACAAAGGGGATGGAGCTGCATCCAGGCCAGCTGGGGAACAGAGAGAGAACAAATGAATTGAGAAATAATAATTTTCAGAAGCAGTCCTGTGTGTAAGAATCAAAGGGGCTAGTAAACTAAGGCCATTCCATAGCAGTAAAATCTATTAATAGTGTCATATAATGCAACTGTGAGTTCTCACTGTGCCAGCAGATCTCTCTGTACCCCAAACACTGAATCCTGATACAAAAAAAACAACAACAACAACAACCAACTAACCAAAAAAAAACAACAGGACTTTATTTTAATATTTATAATGTTTCTTCAGAGATACTGCTATGCATAAGTAAGATTCTGCCACACATACATGAATAATTGTATTTAATCTACATGGCCATGGACCTCTTATTTACCCTGAGATGTACCTGACATGATCCTGTGCACTAGATAAATTATAAATTTCCTCACTATATTACCTCACAGTTTTCAGTAGCCTCAGACAACATCCACATGCTTCTCTGATAACAATTTTGAGCTTTCCACACCTGAGATAAAGGCACTTGTACTTGTTTGGCAAGTCCTGCTGGTATTTGCCTAGACTTAAAAGCTGTCACAGTTTTAGGGGCTGAGAAACCATAGCTAGCCTATAAAGGCTCTCTCTCTTTTAGGAATAGATGGAACATTCCTCTCTGATGTGAAGTGAATTCAGAAGTGAGCTATCTTTCTAAATCCCCTGCTTCCCACTGTTATTTTGGCTGTCACTTAGATATCGAAGTAATCTAATGCAGTGGGGGGAGGGGGGGGGGGGGCGGTGTGAAACTACAATCTACACAATTAATACGCCAGAATATTTTTTTTTCTACAGCATAGGGAAACATTTTGAAAGCTCAAAGGTTTGCATTGAATACATTTTGGCTGTTGATTAAGGATGGATACCTGAGTGAAAGCTACCAAGTAGCTTGTGCAAACTGGGTTTGGCCATTCTAAGAAAGGGAAGTTTAGGGAACTACAATGAGGTAAACCTCTACTCTCACTAAGCGCATAGTAAGGATCATTATGTTTTTATTTTTAATATAACATTTGACACACAAAAGCCAAGCTTTTCTGCCTGTATGATAAAGCTTAAAACAAAAACAATCCAAAATACCACCAATCCCAAATGATCTTCACTAAAGCTGCTTGTATCTTCTACAAAAGGACATTAACCTCTGACTTTGTATTTTGCAAGCTCATTTTAGGAAACCTTATTTTATGAAGCATGTTTTTCCACACTACCTAGCCCTGCAAATCTGAATTTGAACAGCTCAGGGAACTGCTGAGATTCCAAGGATTTCATGAAGTGAAAAAAAATCCTGTGAGGGATTTTTGGTACTACAAAAATGTTATACTTTCTGGCTTTTCATCTTGGATTGGGATTTTCTTCTTGCTCAAACTGTAGTAGTTCTGTAAATCAGGCAGTCGGGTTCTTCAGTCAACTCTGTAAGCAGAAACTCACGTGGACCTAATTATCGCAAACAGGTAAAGTAATCAAAACCACTATCTAAACCCAGGAAGCAGCTGCCATGTATTTTAATTGCCACCCAGGTCCTTTTTCCTTTCCTAAACATGTTTTCTTCTCCCAGACCACTGTCTGGAAAAGTAACCTAAATGAAGCACTCGAAAAAGGATAATAAGGGATATGAACACTGACCAAAGAAAAGTGAACAATGTCATAAAACACTTAGCCAACTCATGAGTCTTGCATGACTCAACTTCATTGGCATTTGTCCAGAATTTTTCCTCACAAAGGACGAATCTTCTTCACTGCATCTCATTACACTTTCTTAATGTATACTGAAGAAAAACAAAAGACATAGAATAAAAAGCTTATTCCAATACCCTTGGAACTGAAAAGGAAGAATCACGTTCGCTTCAATGTGCTTGAATCAGAGTTTACATCAAGGCACATATACATTAGTAAATGTGCATATTGTTTTTATTCCTTTACACTCCAACAACAGTAGATATATAACCTGGACAACTTCTTTCGCTATTTTATTGGTGTAAATCATTGGTGTAATTTCAAAAATGTTCAAGTACTAGTAAAGTCTGGTCTCTGAGACCAGAACAGTGAACATTTAGGACGTGCGTTTTTTTCTGCTTTTTCTATTGAAACAGCAGCTAGGTCTCGTTACTGTCATAGTCCCACCACAAACTGGGTAGTAAAGCATCAAGTAGAAAAAACAAGTGGGCTTTATTGCTGACATGGAAATATTTTAGCTATGGCATATGCAAAATTTAAAGCAATTATGTTTTTGGGAGTAAGCACAGAGTATCTGGGATTTTCTTGGAAAATTCCAGTTAAATCACAGGGATCAAAACTTCAGCATATGTATGGTACTTGAGAAATGGGATGCTCTCCTCTTCTGTCACGGATACATTTTGGAATCAGCTTGTATTTGAATAGCAGATGTCTTATTTTCTCTTACATTCAATCCTGCATTTATGTTCCTGTTACACAGCTGCAACCCTTAATTTATTTCTTACACCTGATACAGCATTCTGGGGTCAATGAGGTATTAACTCTGTTTCTGCAAATGCTTCCAATAGCAAACCATGAAAAAGCCACTCTTTTTATACTGTAAAGGGAAACTAAAAGGAAGGGGACTCTATACAGGTTGCAGGTGGTTTTGATTTCTAAAACAAAGCTGACAAGAAACATGACCACTTTAAGGGAGTAACTCACTACGTAAACAACAGGAAGCAACATGGAGACTGTATAAAACCAAGCACAAACAAGGAAAAATAGTTTTTTAATGGTTATATTAATTGAGGCTGGAAATGAAAAAAGTTTAAGTTATTCAATATGTGAAACTGAATTAAGCTTTTACAGTGCCTCATAGGAGCTTGGGGGACAAAGTAGTCAACCGGCTTAGGCAGGGATCCCAACAAACTGTATGGACAGGCTTACACAGCTATATTGCACACAAGGAGATGAATTTAACAGCACAATTCAGAAGATCTCTGTTGGTTCTCCACCTTACATTTCTCATTTGGGATTTTCTCAGTGACTGATTTATCCATTTGATGACCCTCTCTTTCAGAAATTGCTATAAAAGTTTATTGTGGTAAACAAATACAATTCTCTTCTTTGAAGGCCTTTCACAAAATTTAGCATTTTCTTTAAATTCTCAACTACTAAAGTGAGTAATGGAAATAATATTTTTATAATTTTTATTGTGACAGGTAGTGATGCATTTAATAGAAAATAGTTGTGCATGAGCAACTATAGTTCAGTAAAAAATATGTAAAGTCTATTTTATTAATTAAAATATTCATTTTTGATTTAAAAGCACTATTTTACTATTTCCTGTAATTCTATGAAACAGTATCTAAATTAATTATGATTTGACATTATCTGTGTTGCTGGAGTGTCATCTACTGGACATTGCTAGTACACTTGGATCAGCAAGAGTATTATTGGATATTCACCTAACTGGTGACATCTCATTTCTTCTTCATCTGGCTGTTCCACGTGCAATCTTCAGCAAATAAACAGCATGACACTATAGAAAAAGAGCACTGTTGAGTTCTGGAAGAGAATAAACTGAAGCCCTCATACTAACAGCTAAATCTGTTATTTTGATTTCCAGTTTTCTCACTCATAAGATGGGGATGATAATGATTATTTGATATTCTTACAAGAACGTTGCAGCTATCAGCTAAATAGATATAAAAAAAATAGATGACATACCTGGTAACAACTATGTGCTCCACATATTGATACAATACCCTTAAAACCAGCACTGTTTGTAAAACAGAGCACCTGGACACTGAACCAAATAATTAAAAATTCTCCTTTAGTTTAGCAGACCCGACTTAGGACTTCCCCATGATTATTTCAACCTTTCCCACTGCTGTGAATTTGAGTGGCCACAAAGTCTATGTACAACATCAGGTTATAATGATTTCTCTCTCTGTTTTAAAAGGTATGCTATCCAGGAATGGCAATTACATTATTGGTACCCTGAACCACAAGCAGGAAAAAACCAACAACCAAAAAAAACCACCAATCACTAGATGAAAATAAATTTCTTCTGAAATAGAAGAAAAAATAACGCTCTAAGTAGAAGAAAACAAGATTGTCTTTGCTCTCCAGTTTCCCCATCAATATATCGTGGTCACCTTTACCATCAGATGTCTCAGCAAAGGAAGAAGTTATTTGGTAGCTGACAATCTTCTGGAACCTGACAGCTGTTATAACATACTTGATAACAGCCTTCTAGATTTGCTTCTCCTTTTCCAGCTTCTTCATGTTTTATGCATTTTGTAGATCATCAAAGGCATTTAGCAGGTGCTAAAAAATACTCAATTCTGCTTTTTGAAGCTGAAGTTTATATTAAAGTATCTTAGATATCGAAAGTATTATTCTACAGCAAAATAAATAACAAAACTGGAATAAATATAGCAAGTACAATCAAAGAAGTCATTTAAACCATACTAATCATGTTAACATCCCAGCCAGACCCAGTACAATAACATATTAAAAATAAAAAAGCAATAGGTCTTTATTTGACAAGAATATATGTAAAAACTAAAGCCTGAAAATTAACCTGTTTCACTGGGCTAACAATTCACTAATTCAACAATTGTAAAATACTGACATCTTCAGGTGGAAGAGCTATTGAAGTACATAAATAGTAGAATGGGCTAAATATAGAACATTGAAATTAGAAATAATTCTTTAAGCAGGATACTTTCTTACATTTGTTTCTGTCTCTTCTCTATTTTGAATGAAATATATCTATCTAGATATACATTTTCAAAATGTTAAAATAGTTATTAAATGCCTGCAGCCTTTTCAATATGTGGTTTGAGTAATGTTGTAATCAGGTGCACATGAAAGCTCTTAACAAAATATCCTAGGAAATGTCAATAAAATCAAGAGTTATTTATGAAAACTTTTCAAAGGAGCTACTTCTTATGGAAAAGCCAACTTTTTTTTTTTTAAAAAAAAAAATTAAAATCAACTTATGATATTGGTATAAGCAGGAAAAAAAAAAAAAAAAAAAAACAGTTTTCCTTTAATTACTTAACCTGTGTCTAAGAAACTTTTTTAATCATGTGCTCTATATTTGGATGAAATTAAAGTCAAGTGAGTAGACTAATGCTGGATATACATTGGTGATTGGTAAACTAAAATCCGACTTTGAGGTCCTACTGTTGTCTTCTGTTTCATAGCGTTTGGTAGATTTCAATACCAGAAGGGATCATTACCCTTTATTTACATACCATCGAAACTAGTGTCCACTTTCCACAATTCTGACTGACTGCAATCACGTACTGAGATACTCAGACTGGCTCTGCATCATCTGGAACAAGTGCTGAAAGATATCTAGCTCTTGTAGCAAAAAGTCCATATGGGCTAGTTTAATGCTAGGGGGAACTACAGCAGAATGTGAACAATCTCTGAAATCTGGGCCTACTTGGGAAAAAAAAATCCATTTCATCCCCAAATTGGTGTCTGTCCAGCAGCACAAACTTCGGTATATCCAAAGAACTCGATACAGACTTTGACACTGACAATACACAGATGCTTATTTGACACTTTGGGCAGATGTTGATGGAAAAAATAGAGTCTTCATAATAAGGACTTTGGGTGAATTTTATTTTGGATTTGAAGGCTTTAAGTGTGTAAGAAAGAAACTAGGAGATGGCTCTCATCTTAGGAATAGGTGATTCAAGAGAAGTCCACCTCTTCAAGAAACATAAGAAAAGTTACCTTTTCGCATCTGACCATTATGGCCCAATAGGCTAAACAAGTTCTGATACTTCTACTTATTTTTAATTTTTACAAAATGAAAAAAACTCTGGAGATTTTCCTCGTTTTTTTTTTTTATTATTATTATTTTTTAATTAATAATTTTGTTTTATAGTATCAAAATCAAAAAAGCTATCAAAAAACAAGACGATGCACATCGCAGACTGTTCCCATCGGAGAGCCCTGCAGCCACCAGAGGGTGTTAGCAGCACAGGGCAGTCCGTAGAGGAATACCTGGGAGAGGAGCACACCTGGAAAGGAGCACTATTTCTGTGCCACGGCACCTAAAAGGACATGGGGGGACTTGCTTGAGCAAACGATGCTTAAATGAATAAACCTCTTTAAACTTTTAACAGTGGTTTTCCTCTTACTGAGGAATCGAGTGACCCGTTGGCTTCCCTGTTTAGATGATGTGATTCCTCTTAATGCTTAATGAGGTTGGTGACCCATAGACTCAGACCATCCCCTAAGGAGTAACCAGTCCAGCCAGGCACAGTAGGTCATCGCTGACCCCTGGCTTCAATTTATAGCTGACAGCAGAACAAAACACTATTTCCAATGACACAATCTACAAGCTTGGGTGTTTGGAAGGTTCTGAATTCACACATAAAAAATGCATGACCATGAAGAAAGCACGTGAAGATTAATCTGGTTATTTTTCAAGGAGAAAACTAAATAACAATCACTCACCCTATAAAACCAATGCCCCTACATTTGTGCTCATTCATCCTTCCCTGAATGTTTTATTCCTACTTTTAAATGTGCCAGAGGGAAGAGAGAGCAAAAAAAGCTTTCACATCTGGCAGCGGTACTCAGCCAAACCTTTCAGAGCTCCATTGTGCCATTAGGTAGTTATTTGTTCTGGCAACTTGTTGCAAGACTACTATTGTTACTTAGGGCTTTGAGGAAGGTCAGACAAAGAAAGTCAAGTGTAAACTGTGACTGTTTGCAAAACAAATATAAACAGTCTTGATTGTATACGCAATGCAGAAGATAGTATTCTGTGGCATTCTGCAGAGATGTATCCTTCTTAATCCCCAAGGGTCGATGATTAAATGCTAACTACAGGTAGATGATAATGGTTAATATAAGTTGTGATTTCACTGAAAGCCTCCGGTATATATTGTACATTTTAGCAATACATGAAGGACGTGTTTCAAGTACCAATGACAGAAGGGTAGCGTCCAAAATCCTGGACAATCACAATATAAAGTAAAGGGAAAGGCTGCTTAAAAGCTCAAACACAATTGAAAACAATTTTAAAATGTGCATGAATGCATGAACTATAAAAATCAGGTTTAGACAAAGAGGCTCAACTGCCATGTTAATACAAAAAAGCCCTTCAATGCCATGAATTTCTTATCACAGTAGTACTGTGCATCCTGACTTACTGTTCCATGTATTGTATAAACACAGAACAAGGAGACATGACTCACTTCCTCTCTCCAGAGAAAGGACAACATACTACTTTTGCTCTCCAGAGGTCCTCCACCAGTTGCAATTGCCTCAGCTTCAAGGTCTTGTAAGGACTTACGCTGATGTGTGGCATCAGGAGACCTGCAACTTCGTGCCTATCTCATCCATAACGAGATACCATCTCTCTTTCTGCACTTACGTGAACAACTGCTCATCACACTTGCATAATAAGTGACCAATTGTAAGAATGACTATCATGGGTCATCACAGGTATATCCCCAAGTAGCAGTCATCACTAATACAGAAGACAGTTTCAACTCCCTTTCAACACTGGTGGTTTCTGGCCCTGCCTCACTTCTTGCAGCTCAAAACAGCCCCTGCTGAAATCAGCCTGAAAGTATGGCTCTACCTGACAAGCAAACGTGTCTGCGGATACCACAGAATAAAAATCCCATGCTGCAGCTGCTTAGGAAAAAAAATTACTTAAGATATAAAAAAGGAAATTGTTCTGAATGAATTTCAACAGGAGTACTCAAGGGTAGATTTAGAAGAGACAGAAGGAAGGAGTGCAGTACAGAAATTTGCTCTGCCATTAAAGGCTGTAAAGCTAGATACGGGAAATGCCACAAAGCCAACAGTCTCCATGGGTTATTATCTGATGACTACAGCTATTTGGCCGTCAAGAGCTGATGAACATTAATGAATCCCTTTTTTGCCTTTTGTATTTTAGAGAATGCCCTCCTTTCACATGCATTGCAGTGTTATCTATACAGAAACTAATTGCTATCTTTAAGGTTACTTAAGATTTCATTTCCTTTCTAAGTTTCTGATATCAAAGTCACTTTTTCTTCTGTCACGCATTTGGGATGTAGTAGCCAAAACTCATCTTAAGGGTACTGCCTACACTGCCTCTGTAATCACCAATTCCAGTACTATGGGAATTGATAGGAAACCAGCTGTTTCTGTAGGACATTTTCCACTAAAGCACAAGGATGTACAAAAATATCAGAGGCACTGTAGCAAGCAGGTGGCTCCACTTTCTCAGACTTGTTGGAAACACTCTCCTCTTCACCATCACTAATTGAGTAGAAATAAGTGGAATTCAACAGTCATTTTAAAGGAGATGCACAGCACCATTAACTTACATCTGCTCTTTTGAAGTGCATACATACAAAAACATTGGGAGAAAAAAAAAATAAGTGTGAGAAAATAAGGCTTCATTCATGTAGACATTTTGAACTCTGAAAGTACAATAATAATTTCAATAACATTTTTGCCAGTCTGGAATTTGAAGCTTTAATCTCAATCTCTTAACTCCTCCTCCTTCCCCATCGATGTACTTGCTTCATTCATAGCTTCACAGCAGGAGCCCCACTTGAGGTCTTGTAGTGCCAGTTGTGGCAAGCCACTGGACGTACTGTTCTGCACTATGACATTTCTCCCCTGGCATAATAGTACAGAATCTCAACCTGAGAAACAAGAAGCTTGGAAGAGCAATAAATTCTGCCCTGGTCAGCTGGCAGACTTTCAGCATACAGGCAGGTTCTCTGCTTCTTGGGTGGTGGGGCGGACATTCCTCTGGCCTGTGTTTGCTAAGAGTTATGATAATTATAGCCTTTTGCTCTGTGCACAGGGGTAACCTAACTTGATTTCACTGTCAATTACTCTTATCCTCAATCTCATCAAGTCAATCTATAATGTGTCATAATCATAAATCATGTTTAATTAGATGGGAGGAACCATGTGTCAGGGGCAATGTCTCGCCATGTACAAGAACTTGCATGCTTGGATCCCGGTTCTGATTTTTGGGTGTCACTGCAATATAAATGACAACCTGTGCTCCTAAATAACCTATAAAATGTAACCTCCTTCTAACAGAGATGTTAATAAAATGATTTAGTGGATGTCACAGTACATTAGCATATATAGCTTTATTTTTTAATCACATAACTGATTCTCATGACTTTATTTTCAAGGGATACATAAAATATTTAAGGTAGGATTAATAAGCTGATAAAAGATCACTCAAATAATGCAAACTATATCCAAACCTTGTTTCTTTTTCTATTTAATTAATAAACTAACCTCAACTGTTATACTGGCAGATTCTGGTCATAAAAATGACTACTACAAGAAACTGTAGTATTGTAGTATAAATCACAGATTTTGTACCAAATGTCTGAACAAAAAATTCAATGTAAGGACTTAATTCTGCATTACTTCTTTACTATAATCCTTCTTAAGGAGCATTAGTATGGTTTAGTTTTATTGTCAGTTCTCCACTCCCTGTTTACATGTATCACCTAAAGAAAAAACAAAACATCAAAGCAATTCCACAAATAAAGGTCAAGATTTTTTTCATATCAGGATTTGTTAGTTAAGAATAAGCCAATTCATTCCAGCTCAGAATGTTTCATCTGGGGGAAGAAGGAGCAGGGGGTAAAGAAGCCATTTCCCTTTAACAAAATGATGCAGAAAAATTTAGAACTGTTTTAACCTTTTATTCATTTCCTTCTTCTTCCTCCATGCAATTTTATGAACAATTCCGTGTGATTTAATTCCACTCTGCTGCTCACCTTCTCACCTGTGGAGACATGTTCTCCTGGTGATCTTCATCACACCATGGCCGCCAGCTGAATAATGAACACTTTTTTTTTCCCCACATCTGGTTAACTCTCAGGATAAGAAAAATTACCTGACCTGGCTCTTCCTGCAGCTGTACCCATGGCATTGACAAGTGCACCAATGCTTATTCATACGAGATTCAAGTATTGACTAAGACCTGTGGAAACTAGTTCTGACCATTCAGTGTAAACGACAGCTTTACTAGATGGAAACATTAGCCCCTGCAAACGTTACAGTCTGTGAAGGCTGTGTTCTGCCTTCAAAAAGGTTCAAACTGCTCAAAGTCATCACTTAATGGCACGGCTATCATATGAGCAAAGGTGTAAAGGCTGAGGAAGTGGAGAAAACACCATGAGAAAATATACCTAGAGCGCAGGTCTCGCTCTGTCTTCTAGATATGTACCAATACTGAAAGAACATCTTAATTGTCAATGAATTCATGTATGCTTATCAGACTGTCCCCCCAGATACTACAAATTTTAAAAGACAGCCTCAAAAGCAAGCTGCTAGGACATGCAAATTACTAATCACACCAGTAATGATTCTCAGCTTATTTTTCCTCCCGTTCTTCAAATCAAAAACACACACAAAAACACACATGTACAAAACATAAATAAAAAATAGTGCACTGACAGATCTCTAAAGCTAATTTGATAGCCAAAAAAAAAAAAAAAAAAGAAAAAAAAAACAACTCTTTTTCATCACTTACTACCTCATGACTGGTGTTACATTGAAGTTTTTTGAAATGCAGAGGATTTTGATCCCTCTTTTCAGAGGTGGCTCATACTGCTGGCTGTTGCAGTGTTCTGTAACAAGAGGTCATTGACAGTTAGGATAATAAATACCTTGTGCAATGAAATATATATGGCTCAATTTAAATACTGTCAAACCTGTTGTAACACCTAACCAACATATGTAGAAAGCTACCTAAAAGCAACTATAATGAATTCTAAGCATTTTTTCTCATGCACTCTTGAGGGAAACAGAGCTTCAATGTCACTCAAAATTAATTTGAAGAACACACCTATCTTAGATAATCAGCGAACAAAGGAGCTAGAATCTCATTCTATATTCCTTTGAAGCTAATTATCCTTATTACTAACAGAGCAGAAGTTTACTCTAAGACTTAGTACCCTCAAGCATTTTAACTTGCTCATTAATTCTAAAACATAGAATATCTAACACATTCCAAGAAACAGATTGTAAAATAGATCCACTTATTCTCACAAACAAGCTTTCTTTTATGTGGTCTGGGGGTGTGGAATATTTGTGATGTTGACATTTGTGACTTGGTGAAATCCCAAAAGTATACTTTGTATCACGCTAGCCTACTCAACAAGAATTCTCTGGGTGCGCTTGGTTATTTACAAGAAAATACAAAAGGAGCAATCGGTTATCGGAGCTGAAAATCTAAAGCGGGGTAGGACTGCTAAATCCATATCTTCTACATGAGTAGCCTGAATAATGTGATTGTACAAGAGCGCTGTAGAAATAATAGCTCATGTAGATAATTTGAAGTGGTTTTCAACTAATTACACATGAAGCCTAGATTAAATTTTATTACAAGTTTTTGTAAGACTTAATTTTATAATCTGGTCAAAAAGCAGGGCAAGGACCTGATGAAACAATTAAGAATCCCACTACAGTTCAAAAACAGAGTGCTATGAAACGATGGCTTACATCACTCTGGCATGCTGGGGACAGAAATCCAGCCTTTTGGCTTCATATTTCTGCACAACCCTTAACCCTGCCTAACATGAGGGTCGAGTGAGGGAGACAACTTTGCTCCCAGTGCAATCAAAGGAAGCCTATATATTAGAGTGAATATATTTTTTTTAATTTTTTTTTATGCTCTCCATTTGATGAGTTAAAAGGAAGAAAATTCAATTAAGTTTGGATGCCAGGACCTGCCCCGTCATTTCTTTGAACTTTAAAATTTATTGAAGATACTGCTTTTATTTTTTTTTTTCAAATGCTATCTTGTCTTGCCTAAAATGGAAAGATAGAACAGAAACACAGAAATATCCATAAACACACTTACTCCATCATGCTATTTTGAGGTAAATGCATAAGCCCAGACTTTGAGTCTCAAATGTATTCTCCCATGCTTGCACAACATAGGATGCACTGCACCTCTTTCCATCATCCCCATTTACAAATTAATACTTTGATTAATGGGAAAATACTATGCAAAATGTATCTCAGACAAGTGTCATTTTGAATCTAGTTTTATGGATCAGTTGAAATCAACAAGTAATTAAAAACACAAAACCCCCTAGAAATCTACATCACAGCCATTATAGAAAAAAATAGACAAATGGATGCGTATTTTATAACAAGTATACATTATGATTAAAAATTATGTAATATATGTATGCGTTAATTTCTTCCCCCTCCTCTTATACTCTAAAAACACAGGCAACTTTGTCAACTATTTTCTGTGTTATCTTCTACAACTAGACAACGTATAGCCCATCCCTGTCTCTATGCACACTGTCATGATTTTTTTTTTAAAGTAACATCATTTTCTTTCTTCTTTCTGAGTCACCGTAAAATGAGGGTCATTCTTGACCTTTTAAAATGAAATCTGGCTAACTGTATAACCACACGTAACACATTGGATTTGCAGTAATCTGACAAAACTATATTTTTCTTACACTTCTCATTTCTAAGTTGCTTAGTTAACTGCCGAAATAGATAATCAAAGGAGAAAGAAAATATTTAAATACTCCACACTAAGTCAAACTTGGGGACTATTGTAACGTATGGCAGTGTCCCCTTATATCAATGTTATAGATTCAGATCTTTCTCTAATATGTACACATAGGCATTGACGATTGTATCCTCAGGATAACTGCACATTAAATAAAAGTCTGCTTACTGTTTATTTTTGGATGAAAAATGGACACTATTTCTTGTTGTGAACCTGTCAGCTGTCATATAGACAGTAGTGTGAAGCACAGTAAATACTTGGATTGAAGCTGTCACTTCAGTGCTTACTGCATGTGCTGGTGGCAGTGGTCTGGAAAGACTGAAACACTATTTGTGGCCTCTCAGAAGTGCAGTGAGCATGGATTCATTATGACTTGCAAGTAGTTTTGGTCTTTGAGATGTTCACATACTAACTCTGGGTACAAAGGACAGATGTAAATATGGAAGAAATTTTATAGAACTAAAAAAGCAAACAAAATCAATGGGAAGTTGGAAAAAAAATAAAAATCAGTTTTCTTGACTGACTCCAGTATTTCAAAATTAACCATTTGAAAGAAATTAATCATCAAATTGCCACAAAACTCTGGCAAAGCCTTTTAACACTCTCAATGCAGTGGTAGCATGATACCACTAGAACCTAGGAAATGTAGCACATGTAAAGCAAAATCGCTCATTGATAATATCAAAGGAAATCAAGGAAATACAGTAAGCCTAACTTAGCTTAACTCAGACTTTGATGTTATACTCTATTACGAATAATTATCTTAGAAAAAGATTATGCGGAATATTGGGTTATCAGTAACTGGCTAAAGTAGAGGTGTTGGATGTAGAAACTGCAACAGAGTCACCATTGATAGTCCTCTCTAAGAACTGTCTCGCATTGTATTTTCATATTGCTGATTTGCTTTATCAGCCTGAGATACTTTTAATAGCATTCGGCATTTCTTTCAACATTTTCCCATAACCAACCATCCTTACCCCAGGGCACCTATGAGAGTCAAGACTGTGCAGGGAATACATCTGAGCTTACCCTTAAATATAGTAAATCAATAATTTGTATGTGTAAAGAATGTGCCAAATAAAAGAAACTTTAAAAAGGTCGTAACACCGATTTCCTACTTCTGCTACTAAAACAAATGTGGTACTACCATTTAATTTTTTTTTTATTTTTTTATTTTTTTTGGTGTGTGTGTGGTTTGTTGTTGTTGTGTTTGTTTTAAGCAGTGAGCTATATACCACTAAGGCAGGATGAAATGGCAGGAGATGAGGAAAAGAGTGCTGGGAGCTATAGCACTGCACACCAAACCTAACTTTGATCACTGAAGCTTCAAGTGGTTAAACAGCTCGTCAGCAGGAGCACCTCCTGTGTAAACGTTTAACACAACGACGGATACAGCTGCTGATACCACATTCACTTTACTACAAAACAAATATCATACCTAGCATTCACCAAGTATATATAGCGCTGAAATCTACAGCACAGAGTTTATAGTTTTTCTAATACAAATGGTTACACCGTTTTCTCCAGGAACGGGAGAGAAAAGAATGGCTGGTTTTGCCCATTATGCTCCACAACAGCTAAGTTTTGCTTCACAAAATATTAATTCAGAGCAATGGAAGAATAGCTCCCAGTCTGCGCTGACATGAGAACTCCTGGATGAGGATTACAGATTACCCACGTGCGGGATATTTTCCAAGATTCAGGCTGAGTAGGGGCAGGAAGTAGATAAACAATTGGATGCTGCTTTTTGGATAGAGAGCTGCTTGGTTAACAGAAGCTCAACAAGTTCAAAGCTGTCATCTTCCATAATGATAGCAGACCTCATCTTGGATGATGCTGAGACTGCTCCTCTTTGTGAAACAATGCACGACACTCAACAGTTCTCAAAAATGAGGAAATCATTTTTCAAATGGTTAAAACCTGTGTGCAAACTGAACGCTTTCGTAACTACTGGTTTGAAACTTCTCAAATCTACCTTTTTACACGAACAGCCTCTCTCGTAAAACAAAATGAAAGAAGCAATGTGATTTGTTTCTTTACTCTCTAAATTGACATCCCAGCTACAGGACTACAAAAGTGCTGATGACTAAAAACTACGTAACACACATACGGCACAAATACACACACACTTTCCAGCAGTCAGACATAATTAGCACAGTGTTTAACTTGTTTGCATTTTGCATGCCCTTTCCTAACAAAAGGAAGCTTGTCAGCAGTTCTGATAAGCTGATGGAACTACACTTTATATGATTTAGGAACATGCACAGAAATAGAGTAAAGGAAATCCTAGGATTTGCAAGAATATCTAGATATCTCAATGCCATTTCTGAAGAATGTGTGTGCATTTGAGACAACACAAACATGCTTTTTTTAATCTAGAGCAGCAGACTATATTTTAAAAAGCTAACTCAAACGTTCAAGGTTCCTGTTCAAACCTGTTCTTAAATACTGTATAAACTGGCACATATTCAACAATGTTACCAGAGACTAGTATGATATTCACACATTCTTCTTCCTTCTGGAAAAAAAAAAAAAAAAAAAAAAAAGACCTAAAGTAAGAGAATAAACAGACAAAAAAGAAAACAGTATACAAAATGAGCTTCTCCATTTTTTTTTTTTTTTTTCCCCCCCTGTTCCCCCCGTTAGCAGTTTAGGATCTAATCCTCCTTCATCAGTATTGTTTCAGGAATAGTGAATGATGATTTCCTGAGGTATAGCTGCAGGTCAAAATTTTCCCTCCTACATAACAGTGCTTTTCAAGTCTTGGGATAGCTCATTACATGTTTTGTAACACTACCAGAGAATCATGTCACTGTATTAGCTCCTTTTACTGTTCTCCAGTGCATTCATAAACTAGTCTTCCTTTTTTTTTCTTGGGTGGGCATGATTTGTCCCCATTCTCAGGCTGGTCTGTGACATGTTGCCTTCTGACATCTGCAAGTGTCACCAACCTTTCTAACACCCCGCCCATTACTTGTTGGTCTGCATCCCAGCCTGTGGTACACATGAGCACACCCACAGGACACGTGCAAATTTCTGGCACTTCCAGCAGATTTTTCCGGAGGAAAAAACACGCAGGTTAAATCTTCATCGGAAGATCTTGGTCAGTAACATATGCTGCATTAAAGGTATGGTAATTTGTTTTCTTGAGCTGTGACATATTTGAGGGGTGTCATGTCCTATGACATCACCCAGCTTAGGGAATTTGGTAGGGCTTGCAGATTCCAGATACTGGATGCACACCCTGCCTGCATCCCCAGTGTGTTGTAACCTGACCTCCTTACGTACTCTGCGCCGTGACCTCCATGTGAACAAACACACCAACAGCTCTCCGGCCAGGTCGTGCCAGAAGGAACAGGCAGGTGTCTGAGCTGGGTACCTGAGCGCAGTGGGTGCCACACCGTGCCACTAGGGAAAGGCCTCGTCTCCTCCTCGAGCTGCTAGTACCATTGCAACTTCAGCCAGGGAAAAAAATAAGAAGACTGAGAGCACCAACACTGTCCTGTGATCTTTTTAATTCTTACTGGGACATCCATCCTGGGTGATAGGTTGTTATTCAGTCACTCTCTGCTTATATCTGAAGTTATGATTTGGCTTCTTCAAAAAAATATTTGCAATAAAATTGACTTCCCAACTTGGGGTGATAGCATTCTGAATTACAAACCGTTTAACATAACTGTGGCATTTTACTTCAAACCATTGCTTGCTCACTTGAATTTATTTCTTTGCTTGCACACTTGAATTTATTTCCTTAATATCTACTTTAATAAGGGATTTGTTATTGGAAGTTGTACTGTTTGTCACAATGCAGCAGAAGCAGCAGATGACCTTACCAGGCTGTTGAGCAAGGTCGTCAAAACACCAGAGATCAGAAAAAATATCTGATTTAAATCTTGTATTTGCTCCTATCAAAACTACCTTAACAATGGAGCTGTTTGAACTCAGAACGAGTCACTGCTGGTTAAGCCTTGGCCCTCCTTGTCTGGAAATGCAGTGGAGTACCAGAATATGAGCAGTTTAACAGAAACCACAATTTAGCATGTGACACTGCTGGATCCCTGTGTCACCCTTTAGAGGTCCCAACACAGCATGCCGAGGAACATCACTGAGCATCTCTTTATTTCTTTCTATCCCTCCTTCAGGTATTTTTTAACACACAGGAGGTTTCAGTCAAGGGACATCAGCAATAAATTGGGTGAGCGGGTTAGTAAAAGAAAGCAGACAGACAACCCCAGCCCCATGAGACGACAGCTAGGGTGACAGCAAAGGTTATATCCAGCAATATAGTAACCGTGCAGCTGCAGAAACCACATTAAAATATGCAGGTTGGCAGATGTCCTAAAGGAAACTTTAAATTTGCTATAGAGTTGTATGTGTACAGACTGCTGAGGTAAGGTTTTTCTGGGGGAACAGGCTGGAATACCTATCTTTACCCTTTGCCTCCCTTTCTTCCTGCCATTTTATCCATTCAGGCTCTCTTGCTGTGCTTACCACCACAATTTCTTAATCCTCTCATCTTCAAGAAGCAAACAAACTAATAAATGCGTGATTAAGTCAGCTGTTCAGAAAATTTCATCCTGCTGACAGAAGAACAGTTTATCACATGACACTGACAACAGAGCAACATATAAGGACGAAGAAAAATGAAAACAAATCCCCAGATAACCAGGTGGCCTACTCACATTTTTTGGAGTTCATTTGCTCCACTCTAAACACCAACACAGAGCTCTTTTCCAGGACACCCACTCGTTTTTTTAGCTCTAACTCCACGATACATAACATTTGTTTTAGTAAACAAAAGAAATCTCTCATAAACAGTTATTACTACATAGCTTAGAGCTTTACTCCTACAGCTATGGTCAATACGTTCCCTTTCTCTTTCTTTCTTTTTTTAAGTTACAAAAATGCAGCCTACATGCTGCGGTGGGCAGCCATTTCTGGCAACTAACGCTACTAAAAGGCATTTTAAACCGCTTAAAAAAAATGCTGTCACCAACAGTTGTGAAGACTCGATATTCAAAGTCTGTCAAAACATCAAACAACATATATGCTCATGTTCTTAAAAGAACTGACAAATTTTGGAAATATAATCAGTCCCTTTACAAAAAGGCAAGCTGTGCCTAAGTATGCGAGTTATCCCCAGTACAGACATTGTGTACTCTCTGGAAGACGAAGTGGAGGAGGAGGTCTGCACACATTCCTATAAAAGCCCACTCCGACTGGCTCGGAGGGAATGCATGCTGCTAAGACATTCTTCAGGCCTCCGAGAGTCAGCATCACCTACAGCCTACTGCAATGAACTGCAGAAGAATGACAGGCATCCAAGCAAAAGCCTGTGTGTGTGCGCACGCACACACACACGCATGCATGTAGAAATGCAAATGCAATCAGTCTTGAAACTCTTTGAGATCTTGGCCAGAGTTCCCCACGTATTCAGGACTCATTTCTTTTTCCTAGGGATAGGATCTGTGTGGAATCAGAACAGCAATGGGGATGGCACCCTTACATCCACAGCGTGGTGGTTATGACCTTAGCACAGGGGCCTACATCTAAAGACTTGCTCTCTGAGGGGATATAAAATCCATTCCTCAGGGCAAGAATGATATTGCCAGCTTTCCCCAAACATATTTGTTTTGACAATGGTGTTATTGAGACCACCGGTTAACTTTTAACGTCAGAACCATGCCCCGTTGTTCTGATCCTGTGGCAACCCAGCGGGCTGTGCAGAACAGAACGCGCCCTGGGACCTCGGGGTTGTTTGCAACACATACACAGCACGGACACTCCGTGTCATTTTGCATTAAGTGCCAGCACTGGTTTGTGCTCAAGGAAATAGATTCTGCAGAATGAGGACAGCGCTGCACTGTGAATGCCAAAGAGTTCTGTCCTTTCTCAGGCACGTTACCTCCTTGTGAAATGAGATTCTGAAGCCATAATAAACCTTCCCTAATACACAAGGAAATAGGTAAGACAAGCAGAAAGAAAATCAATTCTTCCTCACAAGCACTTAATTTACATCCTCATAAGATTTGCATATTCTTGAGAAGTTTGTGCTTACACATTGGCTATCTTATGGATAAACACTAGAAGAAAATGTAAAATAAAAATGAAAGCACTATCCACATTCGGAGCATTAAGGGTCTCCTTGGTACTACAGCTGCTCAGCAAAACAAGCAGATGAACCCCACTAAAGAAAAAGCACAGGAGACTGATTTCAGCAGGTTTTGGTCAAAAGCCAAGGAAACCTTTTGGCACAGCAGACGATGATTGCTGTGAATGACAATATCTGGCCCACAAAGGGCATCAAGTTTACAATACCTTTTTTGTACAGCTCCCTGCTCCCACTTTTTTTGGGTAACCGCTTAGGTAGGTGTGAATCAACCAACTTGTCACAATTGTTGACAATAGTTAATGAGCTAGGGAGGAAAAGAATTTCCAATGAATTTGTTTGTCTGAACACAACATTTGTTTGTGGCCCAAGACAACTTTGAAGGGTTCAAACTGAGAACACAATTATACAATATTAAGAATTGTCCTATATTTTGTTTGGTGTATGAATGTGATTTAACTGTTTACGAATATGACCTACCCACAGCTTTGCCAACTGATTTGTTTTTGTCCATTTTCAACAGTCACCTCCACGTCTGCTTTGACATGCAATTTAGAGTTTCACAGTAATGAATTCTGGCATTGTACTTTCTATTTTGTAAAATCTCAGAAAGCAAGGCATGCTGTCCCAGAAAAAGACTTCAAGTTGAATGACGAGCAAGTTTATCATGAAGTACACACCCCCAGTACATTTCTTAAGAATACTCTCTACTATAGCCATGCAAACACTCAACTTTATTTCTGTTAAAGAGCTCAAGAAGTTAATAAACCCAAAATTATTCCTTTTTTAATCAGTGCTGGCTAGGACTTAGCTAGTATCTCACAATACATAAAAAATGAATACGCAAACAAAACATGCAAGACTTACAGAGTATATCTCCAGATCATTTTCAGTATGATACATTTAGGGCCTTTGTGGAAGCTAAGAAATCACCCCAAAATATTAGTAAGAATCTCAAACTGACATTTATTTATTTATTTTAGAATCCTGAATTCATTTTGAAAGTCAACTCAAAATTTATCACCACCTGAGAGAGATATAACCTTCATATTTGGATCCTTGAACTTTACCAAGCCCCCACAGAATGGCACTCCCAGTGGCCTTCAGAATGCAGGTTTGACTCAGACTCGTTGCTCAGTCTGGGACAAGGAAGGTAGCTAGACCCTAGAAGTCACAAATTCAGCCTGGAGAAGAGAAGGCTCCACGGAGACCTTACAGCAGCCTTCCAGTACCAAAAGGCAGGCCTACAAGAAAGCTGGGGAGGGACTCTTTGTCAGGGAGTGGAGTGATAGGGCAAGGGGGAATGGCTTTAAAAAGTAGGTTTAGATTAGACATAAGGAAGAAATTTTTCATTCAGGGGTGGTGAGGCACTGGCACAGGTTGCCCAGAGAAGCTGTGGATGCCCCATCCCTGGAGGTGTTCAAGGCCAGGTTGGATGGGGCTGAGAGCAACCTGGTCTGGTGGGAAGGGGGTTGGAACTGGGTGATGCTTAAGGTGTCTTCCAACCCAAACCATTCTGTAAAATCTCTTATTTTCTTCTTTTTACACTACTAGGTGTAGTCTGTATGGAAGTGCATGATGAAGAACAATCTAGCTCCTTTGCAGATTATCTTACTGTGATCTCAAGGAGGGTAGGAACTACAAGACTGGAACAAAGTGTTTGATTACAATCAACTACAAACAATTTGATGTGCTACAGCAACCAAAGTGTTTTACTTTGCCTGGCCAGATTTTAGACTGCAGACACAAATATCTTCAAAGACAACAGCACCTGAAGTATTTATGACACTACACGAGAAGTGATATACCACAGCTCAGTATGCTCATGGCTGACCTGGGAGCCGTGTTCTCCTAAAATCAAGTGAAGCTGTGGCTTGTAACAGCATCCAGTTAACACATCCCTTACTGCAAAGTCCTCAAACCTGCAACATCAAGCTTGGGCGAAGAATTCTAAAGCAGAAGAATTGTGATTTACCCGTCTGTAAATGGAAAGCATGGATTCGTTTTCATCATCATCATCCTCCTTCCCCCAGCCCCCTCTCCCAGATAACAGCCATCACAGGCAGCTCTAACAGAGTTTCAGGCAAGCTCAGCTGTGCACGTAGTCTGAGTCCTGTCGTCTTCCTTGAGACACAGTTCAGCTGAAATCAAGCAGGCCTATCCTAGCCAACAATTATTTCAGCTCTAGTGCATTGCACAACCCTGGCTTTGCCTTTCCCCTTTCCTAAGCCAACTCTTTCCTTTACTGCACTCCCAGGGAGGCCTGACACCTCTTCTCTGAGTCTCGTTCTCTGACCTTGCAGCTGTATTATTCTCTGCCTAATGACACCCATCCTTACATTTTGTCCTTGTCCACTGATAGGAAACTGAACACAAGATCAAGGTAGTATGGTAAGGTTTGCCCTGCTTCTCTCTCATACTGCTTTCCCCACAGTCTCTGTCTGTCCCTCTGACACTGTTAGCTTTTTTTCTCCTCCCCCTTGAGCATCACTATTTATTACCCACTCTCAGAGAGCATTACCTACGTTGGTCACTGAAAACTGCTGATAGCTCTTTACAATCAGTAAATTTTAATCGTTCTGCATTGTTAAGGATAAGTTAGCAGTTAAGGCTCCGTATTATCCACATCACCCTTTCCCCTCACAAAGGATGGGCTGGGCTAGCGTTCGACTGTGTCTGACTTTAATCAGTAACTCTGCAGTAGTGCTTACGTTTCAGAGATCTCTCTTGCTGATACACAAGAAGCAGGCACAGATTTGCATAATGTATTCCATCAAGTTCAACTGGATACAATAGTGTAACAGAATACAATGTAGGGTAGTAATAGGGGGATAAAGAAGAGGGCCACACACCACTCAGAGGAACAATTCCAATTATTTTGTTAGCTAAAAAAATAAAATAATAAAAAGAAAATAATTATGCATGTATGTTTTCAGGTGATGATTGTATAACGCTAACTATATGAGTCACAATTATGTAATGGACAGCAAATGAGCACGTAGAGCCGGAATAAAATCTGTGGCTCAAAAATGCTTTTGAAGGTCAGGTCAATGCAAATGGTATTTGTTTTTTCCTCAGAATTACAGAACCAGGCATTTTTAAGGATGAGCGCAACTTTCAGCACTTTAAGTATATTAGATACTTAAATAGGGGAAGAAGGAGGTAGAACGATTTCCAATCTTTAATAGACACAAAATAAAGCTCATTTTGGCTATGTGATGAAGTCCTACCCTAACACAGGTTCCACCTAGCTGTGTGGCTGACTGAGGAACCCAGGGGTCTCAGTATCCACTCTGGTGACACAGCAAGGAATCAGCATGAGCTAGCAGACACTTTTCCCTGTGCAGTCACCCTGTTAAAGCAGTGCAGGATGCAGGTTGTGGAGCCCAGCTTCACACTGCCATGATGGCAGGATGAGCTTCCTGATGCAACAGAGACAGCTTCTAGGCTGCAGCCTGTGTGCATCTAGCTAGTATGAAAGACCAGCGTCCGCTCCTCTGCAGCTGGTACAGACATGCCCCGTGTTCCTTTCAGTCACTGTTACACTATTTAGACCTCCACATTTCATTTCCTTTTTCCTCTTGCCTTGCAGCATTACTTATATTTGCATAAGTTATTGAACAATGGTTTTGTTGTTGTTGCTGTTGTTTTTAAAAATAAAATTGTATTTAATTCAACAAAAATTAAACCAAACAGGTACATGATACAGTTCCTATATACTGTGATATCTTACTAGATAAATGGAATCAGATACCTGAAAATCCCATATTTCCTCTCAAAGTAACCACCTAAGTTGTGAATTTGGCTGACTTCCCAATGTTCCTTACTAACTGTTAGCATCTCTGAGTTTCTGGTATATAAAATTCTTACCTTAATTAGTATTCCTCTCCCTCCCCTTCCTTACTCATGGGTTTGGAGGAGAAAAAAAGTACAGTATGACCTCCTATGTAGCACAGGCTACAGAAGCTCGTAGGGTGACATCAAACTATGCTTGTAGTGCAAACATAGCTTACAGATTGACATCACCTGAAAATTCTGAAGGTACAGCAGAAAATCTATCCATGTGATTTTGTGGTAAAATTCATGTGCAGTTAATACAGCATTTCATTTATACTAGGGAACTAACATTATGAATGGATTATTCCTACTAGCTTATCTTTTGTTCTGCCTGTAGAAATCATGTTGCTATATGTTTTGTGTACTTCCATTGTAAATGTTTGGAAGATGCTCCTACCTTCAAAACAGATGAACCTGTTCTGAGTTCTGTTCTGTCTATCAGCTGAGGAACAGAAAGGCTCGATTCAAATCCCCACCCATAAAAGCAAATATAGTTAATCACCCTTAGACATATATATTTTTTATATTTTTACTTGTAATTGGATTAGTTGGGATTTGGAACGTCACACTGCACACAAGCCTGCAGGGAACAGTACTGAAAGCTCTGGGCAGGACAAGAACAATAGAACAGTCACTGTCACCCATTATGCTAGGGCACACCCCGCAAAGAAAATTTTCCTTAGCAACACCTCACGAGAGGTAAACCCTACCTCAAAAATGACAACAAATTCTGTGGCATGCCCACTCATTTTCCTTTCGTTTCTCCATTTGGAGAAGAGAGCTTCTGGTAATAATGTCCTGATATTAATTGTGCTACAAAGTGCCAGCAAGAAAGCCACTGACACTGATAATAACAGTGAAAGATCTCCAACTTTTTTAAAAAAATCATTTTTGAACCTTTTTCCTCTTTTGAGTACGTGCTGGTTTTCATGAACTCTCATTTTCTCTCAATTACTTTCTCCAGCATACTAATGATAGAGTAGAAGTGGTACATTCCTGAGAAAAGACATGAATTACTACCAGAAAGTAGGTAATAAAATGTTAAATTTGCAAAGTCAAAGTTGAATTACAGAGCACTAAACTTAAATCTTTCTCCCTTGTATGCATACACTACAGTACAGTCTACATTTACAGGCAGAAACTGATTCCTGGGGTTCTCAGCTCCAGGAACAATCAGCACCACAATCTCTTCCACCTATTAGGAGATTAAATGGCAGGAGAGTTTCTTAAAGATTGCAATACTGCACTATGGTACACACAGCACACACACAATTTTAGCAGAATTCAACTTCCAAACTCTAACAAGTCTCTACTAAGCATGTACAGATCTCTGATGCTTCTGAGATCTGCTTCTTCAATAAACTATTCCTCTATCGCACACCAAAATCTTGCTTCTCAGAGTAGAGACAGTAAAGCTTAACTGATCTTTAATGTTTATTTAACACTAGGAAAACAGTGTATTCTTCCTCTTCCTTCATCTTCCTTTTCATCTTTCTTTTCAAATGCCCTTGATACCATAACCAAAATTACAATGTCATTAGCCCCCAGGCAGGGAAAGATGGATGGAAAATTTCAGAGCAAACTGGTAGGGACAAGAAATGCCATAGCATGCTACAAAGGATTTTAGGATGCAAAGCACCATGCAGTTTTAACAATAGATGGCACTATCTTGTCTTTCTGAAATTGATACTTATGATCTATGTATATTTGTTGGACACTAGGCAGGACACAGATATAGATTTTTTGCATGCTAAGCATTTCTCTCTTGCTACACTGAAGAATAGCACCAGCTTCAGTAAATGACTGCACAGAGTTGATTTAAATGTAGCTTAAATGAAGAAAAGAATGGAAAACCAATTTCATTGAAGTCATTTTTTGGAAACTAAATCAGTACCGAACAGTACAAAGCACAAGTGGACAGAAAACACAAAAGACCTTTTTCTCCAGCAAAGCACACAGAAGCCAAAGAGATTGTGAAAATATTTAACATTTGACTAACATTAAATTGAGGAGAAGCTTGCCTTAAATTACAGCATTCACTTAAGGTGATTAAGCAACCTTTTTGGCACAAACATAATGAAGGATGAAAAACCAGACATGAAGTTGGAAGGTTGTGACTCTACTCATTCAAGGCTCACATTTCCTGCTCTACTGAAATCAGCATCCAGAAGTACATTCCTCTGTGCTGAAGCTATAGATAGGAGTTGGCAATGCTTTGGTGAATAAACCTAAAAACATAAAGCTAGTAGATGCATTGAGAAAGTATGGAAGAAATGCAAGTTGCAGAAGTTTTTGGAAAATTAAACACTAAGCACTCCTCAAGAGCACTTCACAGTGGCAATACAGAATGGCATAGTATAGCCAGTACTTGTAACAGGTTTGCAGTTGTGAGAAAAATCTCAATTTTCTTCAGGCAGGATCTTCTGTGAAGTTATTTTATTTGCGATTGCAATGGCGGGTGTCCTGTCAATCAGGAGCACATTTTAGTAAACAAATCATAACCTTTTATTCCCTATTATCCCATGCCTGATCATCTCCCGTTTCCTCACTGGCTGAGTACTACAGGTTCACAAGGTACTCAATGCTCCTCTATACCGTATATGTACAATTTTTCTTGTTTTTTCAACCCTTCTACTGTCCACTTACCTACTTAGCAATTCTCCTTATTATGACTACACAGCTTCCTTGGAGTACAGAAAAATAATTCTCTACTGCAAAAACACAACTTTGTTTCTCACACAGTGGGTGCTAGGATGGTTGTGCCTTATTCAAAACAATGCCATTGATGTTTGATTTCAGATCACATTAACAAAATCCATGAAGATTTTCCAAATACCCTAGATCCCACTTTTTTTTTTTCCCCCCCATACAAAACATGCACACTCCTCAGCTTTTGGAAGATCACCACCTGGATATTCTGTTTTGCCTGATGCTGTTTCATGGGATAATTTCTTGTATTCTTCCTGCTTGTGCATTTTAACAATACCTGATGTATCCTAAGCTGCTTCTAATGACAAGCCAAAGAAAGGAGCTCTACCTGTAGTACTGGAGGTCAAGACATTGAATAGGTTCCCTATATGTTTGTGGTGCCATCCTGCAGCATAAGAAAGTTGCAAGGGTTGTTTACTCACACAGCTGTGAAGGTCACAGCAAAAACTCACATCTATTAAGAAACCCTTTAGTGACATTGCTTCTAAACAGGAGATTTCAAAAGGGCTTCAATCACTATGCTTCAATAGTTGCAAAAGCTGCTGTGAAGGAAGGTCAGCAGCCAACTAGGAAATGCCCCTGCAGAGAGGCCTGCTGGTTAGTGTTATGTGTTGTATTCACATTTATAAGGAGAAAGTTAAAAGTATTTTTACACGACTAGCCCCCACTTCTGCCTGCTACCAGACTGTATGGATCCAAAAGGCTCTTTCCCCTTACCATTTAACCCCCTCCTTCTCATCACTATGTTCAAAACAGGTTCTAGAGACTCACAATGTACAACTTCTTTTCCTGCTCTATCAAATTGACAGCCATCACTGACCCTGAACATCTCTGGCCACTTTAATTTACCCAGCTGAATTCCAGTCTTTATTCTGCATTCTGCCTCGTTGAGCCCTTTCTCAATATTGGCATTGCAAAGATGGCAAAAACACAAATACGTTCCATGACGTACAGGTCTATTGCGTTGTCCAGAACAGAAGGTACTAGGAAACCTGCTCTGGCTTACAGTTTCATCTTCAACATTTGCCAACATTAATGAAAAATTAACCCAATAAAGGCAAAAGAAACAGCCAGGAGAGTTGAACACCAAAAAGTTCCATCAGTCTGTATTACTCCATTTCTACGCTGCTAACTTACACCAGCACATGCCTGAACTTTGCAAGTCACAAAAAGCACAGCCCTTCCTGAAAATTACTCTGCACACCGAAGTAGAAAGTTACCATCATCTTGTTTCTCCTTTTTCATATTATTAGGTAGCAAAAGCTCTACGAAATGGCAGCACCACGCCTGCTTGTTGCTGCTTCAAATGCACCAAAGTTTCATCTGCATTCACAACTGGACATGGGCACCAGCCATACCTCTTCCCTGTGTCACGTAACTGTTTGAAAGTAACCTAGACAAAACGCAAGATGAGGAATCATGCGAGTTTGGTGATTTAATTACTGAAGCCATATTCTTATTGTGCCTCACTGCAGACACTGAGCCGTGCAGGAAAACACTGCTCCCTGTGACTATGGCTTAGAAGCCTGAAAAGTTATCGAGGGAATGCACAGAAATGTGTGGACACTTAACAAATTAAATCTCAAGGTAGCGTAACAAAATAGCAGGGATAAACTTTAATTTAATCTCAAAATACTGCAAGACGGAAAGAACACCACCACAAATTACCTAGCATTCTGTCTGAGGTACAGTCTAAGATGAACCACTGCCCAGTTTTTACGAAAGCAAAATCTAGTTATCAGCTAGAAAAATCTCAAACGTGTTACCATACGAGAACAGCAACAATAGATCCCAGCATTTCATTTGTCCACTGGATAATTTAATGATAGAAACAGGACTTCAGTCAAGGCAACCATACAAACTGCATTTCCAACTTAAAACCCATTACCAACATCATACAGGATACACACACGTAAACACTACGTGCCTAAATAACTCACAACTCAGACTGATGCCTACAGCAAGGAACACTACTCTCATTCTTGCATCAATTTTTCTGGTGAAGTCTGATTTATAGACTGAATCCTGCAGAAAGAGTAGCAAGTAGAAATGCTTGTTGTCAAAAAGATTTACTAAAGTGCCACACCACTCTTTAAAACCATGCCCCAGTACTCGTACTGGAGGGGACGTGTTAACTCTGCTAGAGATATGCTGACTGCACCACAGAATGGGAAACGTCAAATTACTTCAATCTATTTAGGTAATACTATCAGCATACAAAAGTCTTTTCGATAGCCGATAATCGTATTTCACAATTTTTAGTGCATTAAACAATACCCAAGCAAGGAGCTAGAAGGAGCCAACTCTTTCTGGAGACGACAAACAACAGGAATGCTTAGTGTTAGGGACCTGCATGGAAACATATGTTAATGTGCAATACTAGATATACAACTCAGCGGCATGTCCGGGGGAATTAACCACTCCACACTTCCAGTCTCAGTAGTGCTCCCTTTTATAAAATACAAGAAACGTCAAGCTGGTAAATCCCATTTAAAACTATATTAAATGCCACTGTTGAAGCATTCCTTAGGACATGGAATATTGATATTCTATATATAACACACACAGATTACATAATCACGTAAGAATGCCATTGTAACTTATCACTCAGCAATACCCATTATGGGGCAACTGTTATGGCACTGGATAACTATAGCGTATTAAAAGGCAGATGATAATTATTTTTAAAGGAAGTTGCACCCAGTTTTTCTCAGCTGCATTCGGAACATTCATTGCCAGTCACTTAGGAATTTTGCAAAACAACTGTTTACTTGTCAAACTTGAGTTCCCTGTTTCTAGAGAAGACACCACACGGCAGTGTTACCTACCTCTCATTAGATTGCAAAATGTTAATCCTAGAATTGCCTTTCACCCGTAAGAAGGTGCCTTGATGAAAAAATAGAAAGAGACAGAACCTAAGAAAATTTAAGTTCACATTTATAATTTGGGATTTACAGTACACTGTAAATACAATAAACATCCAGACTCATCTGGAAAACAATTGCGCATGAAAATTTAGTGAAGGGGCTTGAATAAAAAATTGCTAACAAAACTATTATTGGACTATAATCATTACAATTATTTGATTTTCAGAACTAGATTTTTTTTTAACTTATGCATCATTTACATGAGTAATAGGCTCAAAGACACTAAATATAAGAGAAATAGATTCTTACCTGTGCACTTATTTCACTATTTAAATTCTTGGGCACTTGGACCAAACAGGGATTTAAAAGGAACAACTTATGAGATGTAAGCTCTCATGTTTTCATTTATAATTACTGATGAAATCTGAATTGAACTGTGTTTCTGCAGTTGCAGAAGAGAAAGAATTTGCATTTGCATAGATTTAGATTTTATATGCAAAAGGGACCATAAGCAGATAAAATGCTGCAGTCAGAGAACAAACAGCCTTCTCAATTAAAAATAAGTAAATAAATGAAAACACCTTGAAATCAAAGACAAAAGAAGAAACCAATTTTGTATCATTTTATGGTAACTTTTTTTTTCCCCCCCTCCTCAAGGGCTTGGATGCTTTGTGCTATTTTAATGCTCAGGCTATCATTTCCCTAAAGCACTTGAATGAACACTGAGGGACAAAGGTATCATTTTGAAGGGCGTAGCTGTTTGCAGTGAGGTAGCCCTGAGATCTTTATTCTGTTGATTCAGTGTCTCTTCGGATCAGGTGAATGGTAGGAGGTGCATCTGTCAGCAACTTTACCACTTCATCTTTATTGCATACTCCCATGCCAATACAATCAGGTCAACAATGTCTTAGTGGAACCTATTGATGGCCTGTATCCTCACCACCAAGGGTATAATCAGAACAGGATATACTACTATTCAGTGAGCAACAAACTCCCTCACACACACCCTAAATATACATGCAGAAGTCTGTTTTCTTAAACTGTGTTTTTCAAAGAAAACTGGAAGGGAACTTACTGCCTACCATCCAGCTGCTTTATTGTTTAGATGACCCAGATTGTGTTTTTAAACATATTTGTTCAGCTGAGCTATGAACTGGCTTCTTCAGGGAAAAAAAATTATGCAGAGCATTAAGGCCGATTAGAAGATGCCTCCTTTCATTTCTGAATTCAGAGAAGTCCTGCAATGTTCTAAGAAAAACTGGTCAGGAAGATCAAAGGAGCAGGGAAGGCAATTAGCAGATTGGCACTTATCCCTCTTGAAAAGAAACAGTTTGCAGCTTTTGTGAATAAGAAAAAACTACCACCATATTTTAAAGGGCTCTTAACAAACTGTCTTAAACCACAGGGGCATCTGTGTAAGGCTTGTGGAAGATGTCTGCTTATTTTAAAATCCTAATTGGTGAGAAATATCTGCCCATTCCGATGGGGGAAGAGCCTCAATAATCTAATTAACAAACAAACAAACAAACAAAAAAAAACACCATAGAAGAACAGTGCAGACTGTACAGAGTTTGGAACACTGAAAGAAAAAATAGTAAAGGACAAAATAGATATTAACTGTAGCAGAAACAAAGCAAGTCCAGGGAAACAACAAACACTACATCTGATAGAATCCCCCTTGAAAGTGTATTGCAGGGTGGGCCTAAGAAACAAGCTTCATACTGAAGGCCCCACTTCTGACCGAACATGCAAATGGCTATGGGTCAGAGAAGAAGAGCTTACCGGATTTTATTAATTCTTTAAAGCAGTAAAAGCTCTCTAGCAATTCCCTAAACAGACAAGAGGATGTAAAGCCATGCATTGACTAAACATGGGCATTACAGCATGAGAAAGCAGTAACAGATGCATAAGAAACAAGACATTTGAATTGTTGGTGGTGTCCCGGCTGAATGAAGCTACCATAGCCAGGAGGTCTTTGTTGAGTTTTGGTTTATCCTCCAAGGATTCAAGGATGTCTTTGGCCAAGCTGAAAACACGGCCAAACCAGTTAATACAGAACATGCAAACAAGCAAAAATGCAACTTCCCTTCACTAGCTAAATGCTTTATCTCAAAACATAAGCATGAAAATTAAGTGCCTAATTATCTAACCAAGGTTTGTCTCCAAAAGGCGACTCATGGATATACTGGATCAAAGAACAATGGAATGGCTGAAACTGCTGCAGTGCCATTATGCAAGACTGGTAAAGGCAATGCAGAAGACAGATAGGGTTGGCAGTTGGAATCTCAGGCACTAAAAAACATTCTTGTGTCAAAGCCAGAACAGTCTTCTATAATATACAAGTTAAACACAGAATCATAATTTGAAATGAAAAATAACCAAACAGACCCCCTCACAGATAATACAGTTTACGATACTAGGTATAATTGAATAGAGAAACAGGATTAACTTAGTGGGAGATAGCACCAAAAATGTTATCAACATGAAGCTGTAACAAATTGCTGGCAGCTGGTAACTTCCAGAGCACGGAACACATCTATACCTCACCTGCAAAAGGGCAGACCAAAAATACATACTATCTCTGGCCCAACACCGTGTTTCATCCAGGACCTCTCTAATTAAATCATTAAAAGAAAAACAAAAAATATCCCCCAGCTTATGTCAGATTGCTATTGTATTCAGGCCATGGTGCTTATGTATTTCTACAGACTTCTAACACGCCACGAGGAAAGTATGCTCCTCAGTCAGGACACCGTGTTGCAGGAAACAACAGCGTGTGCTGTGACTTGAGGAAAAGCACTGCTGTGCCCGATTTATCGTTCTGTCCTCAGCTCTCTGTGTAACACAACCACAACGGTGTCACTACTAAACCATTTGGGCTCATATTTGACAGACTACTGTGGGGCAGGTGAGGTGACAGCACCAAATTTTTGGCCAACAATTCAGAGATCATTTGAGAGAATGAATGGAAGGGAGAGACACATACTTTGGTGTCTTCGCCTCAGGAACTGCTGAAGAGCCACCACCCTTTGTAGCAGAAGAATTATGTCCAAGGGTGGAAAGTGGCCCACCCATCGATGCCTGAGACTGACTCAGGCTCCCCAGATTGACTCCACCCTAACACAGATCATCTCCTGATCCATCCCTTGCAGTGGGTGTTCTCTTCACTCCCATTCTTCTAAGCTGTCACAGGTCCTACTTCGGCACGCCAATGTCCCAGAAAATCTGGCATACAGGTAGATGAATGCCCAGATTTTATTAAAAACAATCAAACAAACCAGCTGCACTTTAGGGGAACATTACTTCTCTTCATGACACAAGACTGCATTGTATTTCCAGCGTTACATCTTCTCTCTGGCATACTCAATAACCAAGGAAAGCTTACACAGACCAAGTCAAGGACTGCCCTTGATGCAGGTGACATTCTGAAGAGTTTGAACATTAATGACAGTAACCATAGCGTATTGAATACGGATAACTCCTTCACCAAACAACCACCACCTCAACCACAATAGTACTAGCAACCTCTATGAGCAACAGAGGCACTGTTTTGTCTTAAGTATTAATAAATATTATTAATAAGTTAATATAGCTGAAGTTGCACCTAGAAGTTCCAGTTTAAGGAAAGATCTACCAGCTCTCCGTCTCTTCAGCAAAGCGTGTTTCCCAATTATTATCACCATTACTTGGGCACTTGGGCTACAGACCCTTGGAAGCAGATTAATAATTTTGGCTGTTATGGAAGGGGACGTGAAGTAAATGTTTTCTCCTGCTCCACACACAGCACACAGACAGCCACAGAATTACTGTAGAGAAGCCCTGCCCAGACCTGCTTCACTCTACCTTAAAGCCCAAAGTTGACTCAAGTCTGCAGGTGTCTGCTCTGCTTCTCTACCCCATCCAAATCATTTACAAGCTACAGAAACCGAAAGATAGTTATATGGCTGACTTGCCACGTTTTCTGAAGATCCTTGAAGATTTTTAATTACACTCAGCAGAGACCTCTATAACTAGCTCTGTAACTACAAGGCAAGCAGGGCTGATTTTGGGGCTCAAGGAGCGCCCAGGAAAGAAATGCCCAAGAAGCCTGAGGAAGTCTCATACTTGACATTAAACAACTATGGTCGCAGAACCTCCAAAGAGACAAAAATCTTTTCTGCTTTTGGGGTTGTAATGGCTGCTGCATGCAAAGGGCAATATTCAGATGGGATCTATTTCTTTTGTTTCCTTCTGCAGATTGAAGATGTTAAGCCTTCTGGAAAATAAAATGCTACATCAGAAAAATGGCAGGCAGTACCTGGTTGGAGACATACCAGCGGCAAGTTCTAAACCCACCACCACATGCAAAACAGAGAACCGTGCAGAAGGATGGGCAGGCTGTTCAAGAGATACACTGACAAGCCAGAGCAGCACAGACTGCTCTCACGGCATTCACCAAATAAATCAATTTTTGGATTTGGCTATCCTCGAGGAAGTGCATTTGACATAGGAAATCCAGAGATAAATATGTCTATGGACAACACGCAGCCGTTAATGTGCCTTCAAAGTCAAGTGATATCTCCTAGTTACAGGTGAAATTAGGACAACATTGGGTTCAGAGGCCCATGCTAGAACTGCCTAGATATGAAAGCTCAATTAGGCAATAAAAAATTTAGTATCCCACTTATATTGTAGGGCCGGCACACCTACAGGATCCATATAATTTGCATCTGTCGCTGATAGTGGTCTTTTCAGTTTAGGTATCTAGTTTAAGGATCAGTAGACAATTAACAATTGATAACCAGCTCAAATAGCTCACTTGATATCTCCGCTGCTGAGGCATACTCCTGCCCTGTCCGTGTCTCAGTTCACTCTCTCAGCTACACTGAACAATAACTCTAAATCAGAGGCAGCTGCACTAACAACGTCAATAAGAAAAAGGCTTCAGTGCTGCCTTAAAAAATAAATCAGCATTTATTGGCGAGTCTTCCTTTAACACTGAAGTCTTGCAGCATGTTCTTAGAACCAGATTATTAAAAGCAGATAATGTACCATATTGCTCATGAATTGCTGCTTAAGTGGATTTTAATAATTGAGGAGGGAAAATTTTGTCTTTGTGCAGTGGAACCTTGTCAGGATAGGGTGAAATGCTGTGGAGCTGAAATTTCCTTTATTTTGGCATTTTATTTTAATTTCAGTAGGATTAGAGGGAATTCTGATCCTTTTTTGCTTCTAATTAAATTATTCCAGCTATCTATTAGGCTTTTTAATTTTTTTCAAGGGCAGAATACAATGTAAGAAAAAACTTGGTTAAAAAAAAGACAACTCACAGGCAGTCCAAGGCAGGCTGCTGGAGAAATTATGGCCCTTAAATTTGCACTTGATTTATGTGTACCAGTCACAAGAGTCACAGCCCAGGAAACAGTGTGCAAAGTGGCTGGGAGGCCACAGCATCTCCTGCATACACGTCCTTCTCCTTCTTCCTACTTGATGGAATCAGTGCTCCTCATTCATTAAAACGATGCAGATAACATCTGCATAGCCTCAAGGTCACGCTTCCAGAGAAAAACTTCAAGAACCGGCTCTCCCAATTTGAAATGGTAAAACACATGAACTGCCCCCTGCTGCGTGATTTTTTCCTCTTCACCCACCAATATTTTGAACATTTGTTAACGCACTTTTCCAGTCTTTCTGGTTTTCACATCCTGCTGGGGTTTTGCCAGTTTCTATACCAGAATCCTTGCCTGGAAGATTCAAATTACAGGTTTTTGTCACGGGACCCAGCCCTGTCAGCTGCAAAACAAAAGGCTTATATCTAAACGATTTGGTAGAATCAGAGGCTACTTAAAAAGCAGATAAGAGAATTAAAATGCAAGTGATATCAGTGTCAGTGGTCATGAAGAACAAAAAAATGCAATTGAAAAAATACAACCTGGTCTGATTTAAAATTCCTCTAAACACATACCCCACTTTGCATCTCCCATTCATTTTCCCTTCTGCAAGCCACTCACATTTTCCTATGAATCTTTCTGTTTCATGAGGCAAGAATCATCCCTTTTAGAAAAGAAATAAAAAAATAAAAATAAAAATACTTGGATTGGCCAGGCCTTACTGACCTTCCTTCATGAATAAACAATGAGCTTTTCCAGAACTGTGAGAGAAATTCATTATACACAATGAATGTGTTGCTTTGTTGTTAGACAAAAAAAACAGTGCAGTATCAAAGCACTTTGTTCCATGCTGCTTTCACTTAGCGTACATTCTAAATCTTGAACTTCTGGAGGAAGAAATTATCCCCCCCCCCCCAGCAAATGACTCCCAACTCTCATCACATACACGTCTCAAAAATTACACTGCAATAGATTACATGTAGCACACTTGCCTTGGTGAAGCTCTTGGCACTGGGGTAGATTTAATCAAAATGGGAACATGGGAACACACTCATTTCTTGTTCCCCTTTTAGCTTTGGCTCTTTAAAATAAAACTACTCGAATCCTTCCTTCATGACCTTTTTCTGGTTGAATAAAAGTGGCGAGGCATTAACACGTCAGTACTTCCAGTCAGTCAAATGCTTTAAAAACAAGAACTCACATTTTTTCTAGATGTTAATATCTGTCAATAAAGTGTTCCTTTTCTGCTTTTGAAATATTTTTCAGGCCATAATAGATTTCCACTTGACTGTCTCTTTGACTGTCTATAGAACTGTCAAATCTAATACAACAAAAATCTCATCATGCGCGCCATTTCCACAAACTCTTCAGGAAAAAAAAAAATAATAAAAATAAAATAAAATAAAATAAAAAACAAACAAACAAAAAAACACTTTATTTATGGTTTTAGGATACTGCACAAAAATAAAGCAAAATAGAGTAGAAAGACATATAGAGATGGTGTGGCTTGTGTCATTAATGTGTTTTCTGGTATTTCCTAATGAGAGTGAAGTTGATCATTAAATTCTCTTTTTTTCCCAAGTCTTCAAAAATAAATATTTCTTTAAAAAACTTTATATACTGTTGCAAGCAAAAAAAATGCTGGAAATGGCTTCAGTTTCAGAGTAGAACCATAGCAGGGCAAGACATATCAGCTTCTCTAAAATAACAGGCAACTTAGTAGGAGGAGGTGCTTTTCACAAACTAGAGAAAAAGAAAGTAGTACTCAGCTCTTAATATATCAGGTTACCTGGTAATAAGCCAGCTGTTAGTCATGGAGAAATACATATTTTCAGAAAGCAATTATTTATCAAGGAAGCAACAAGGACCACCCTGCTGACAGGCAACAGGAGATATTAGAACGTCTTCCCAGGCAGCCTCCTACCAGTGCCGAGTTCCATTGCCTCACCCTTTGCCTCCATGCTTACCATATTTATTTTGAAGAGAGTGAGATGTCTTTCCCTTACTGTTCTGGGAGGTGTTAGGGGTGGCAGGAAGTTGGCAGGTGGAAGGAATGAAAAAATATAACCACCAAGTTCTACCAGAATCCCATGTTGCTGTTTTTCCACCCTACAACATATGAGGAGCAGAAACCACAATCCTAGTCTATGTCCAAATGTTTGATTAGACAGTAATCCAACAGCACTGGTATCAGGATGGACCAGCCTCACAGATTTTCTCGTTTTTCACACATACTATTGAATGCCTGAAATGTTTTTACTACAGATAAATGAGTATTGCAGACTTGCCACGCTTCATAAAAAACTCTTCTTTTTCATAATCGTATGGTGGTGACAAACACAACGGGGGAAAAAGAAACAGATTTAGTAAATCATTTGCAGTATAGTCATAACCAACACTGCAATAAGAGATTCTCCAGATCACAGGGACAAGGCACATACGTTATGGTTCCTCAGTTAATGAACTACTCTGGAGCTAGAGTCAAAGTTACGTGTGAATGAAGGAGGCGTGAAGTGAGATTGATTAGAACCCAATCAAAACAGATTAGAACTGCACATAGCACATATTCTACCAGAACAGCCGCATATCAGAAAACCTGCCTTTCTCTGTTCCTCCTAATAACAACTTCTGAGGAAAAGCACGTAGCCATCCTTCACTGCTTTTAGGCTTCCTCTTTTCCAGGTCCATCCAGTCCTGGTCAGAATCTATGGCTTTTCCTGGATCCTCCTTTTGCCTTTAAGAAATTTGTCAGTATTGCCTCCTTTCAGGTCAGTTGTTTGTGTTACTTGGTATATAACCATAATCAAGGCAAGCAGTTACCTGCTGTTAAAACAACAACAAAAACAGAGTCCTTTCCTAAGTACTACATAAAGACCTATGTTAAAGATTAATGTGGTCTTCCTGTTGATTGATTGTCAGGGCTTTAAAGCTGCTTAGAAGAAAGTTATTAAAGCTTTTCAGATCACACTTTTGTCAGTGCCAGAAATCATCTCCAAATACATTTTTTTAAGGTGTACTAGTATAACCAAACATCTTCAGCAAATATGCCTTTCAGATACATTAAATGTTCAAGCTGCTCACTTTTAATTAAAGGATACAACCACCAACTAAAGACAGAGCGAGCTGATTACTACTTCTTTCTCTGCGTTGGTTTCCCTGGCCAGCTTTTGTATTCCTCAAAGTAATTCTGAGTTACGGAAGCCTCACCACTGGTTCTACTCACCACGGTCCTCGAAGAGCAAATCTTGGGTTTTTACTGCTGGCTGGTTTTACTGAGGTGACAATTAAAAACAGTATTTGCAAGCCGTCTTTACGAATACAGTTGAGAACTATTCAACTCCCCATGAACATAGCTGTGGCTACACCAACAACAGGCTGAGTAGAGATCGTGGCCAGGAATTTGTTGCTGCTGTGATGCTGAGCACACCCGAACTGGATTCAATTAACACTTATGCTCTAAAAGCACTGTTGCTAGAAAACAGAGCTCCATATTTTTAATTATAGTTAATGGTCTCTATCTGATCAATAAAGAATATGAATTAGCTTGAATACGAGGCAGAAGAATACAAACAAGCTTGAAGTTCTAATAATTTAAGAATTGAAGATAATAGAAGCCAATCCTGTCTTAAGCTGATGCAACAAGAAGATTCAACACAAACCTAGACCTAACTCAGGCTTACGTGAAAACTGGTATTTCTGACTCACATCCATTCCCCAGTAGCAAGGAAGAAGTCCCAACTAATGACAACAACAACAAAATCTGAACACCTATTTAGGGTGGCAGATGAAATACTGTAAGGCTGACTTTTCGTCAAAAAGAGAATACAGAATATTTTTGTTTACTGAACTATGACTTACAAAAAAAATCTGTATTTATGTCTATGGCTGGTTAAGTGCGTGATGCCAGGAGGATTGCCCTTTTCCTTTCAGAAGTGTAAAATATCCATCTTAACTTCCTTCAGAGTTTTTTTTAAACCTGCATTCTACGATATTTTCTATGTTATCTATTGTTATCTGTAATATTATACATATAAAATAGATAAGTCCTTGTATATAGAATATTATTTATATAGCCTGTTTTGAATGATATATTTGTTTTCCTATTTGAGGAAGAGAAAAAGTTAAAATGCCAGGGCGTTATTTTTAACTACAGAGCTAACTCTATTCCCAGCAACCTCAGTTCCAGGTGGGCTAAATGGAACAGACTGGACTTAGAAATGTAGACTTCAGAATGGTAATTTAGAAATACATTACTGCATAATAGCTCTAATTCATATTTTCTGTGGAGTGCTGACAGCACAGTTAGTGTTTGGGTCTTTGTTGCTATTTGCTTCTTCCGTTGCCTGCAACGATAATGCATGCATAATACAAGGACAGAGCAGGTTATCTACATCATATGTTTAACAAAAAGAAAAACCTGAGAGGATGCCCTCTGTTTCCACCCTCATGGGCTATTCAGCTTTCTGCAGGACACTCTATAAGGCCTGAGAGGCACGGAAATACAGTAGGAATATATATAGGATGGTGGAGCAGTGCTGGCACTGCAATGAAATCCAGTTTTTAAGAGACAGAACGAGCTACATCTGCTATTACTGAAATGAGCGTACTAATAACATGCACGCCTGTGAGATGTGCTATGGAAGAAAATTAATACTCAAGACAGTATTTAAAAACAAAAAGAAACACCACCACCACCACAAAAACAGATTAAGTTCTTGAGGAAAAATTTACATTGCTTATGTATTCTAGACACTTGCATCTTGATTGTACTACAATTCCTTATATCTTGTAAACATAACCTAGATCATCTTGTTATTATTCAAATAACATATTTGTATTTAAAGCCAAAGTATAAAGACCAACTAGATCAGACCATTGCTTTTCTAATGCTAAATAATTAAGATGTAATTTGCTGTCATTTACATATTCAGACATCTTCCAGAAGCAAAATAATAATGCTTTGCTAAGTTGTATAATCAAATTTGTGGAGGAAATGATGCTTCTGACTAATTTGGGGTTCAAATTTTACTTATTAAAATTAATGTTGCCCATTTAATTACACAGAAAACAACTTCCATTTAATTATCAACCTTGTGACTTCACACATCCTTAATACTACATAATTGTGATCTTTGCCGATACAGTAACTTATGCATTAATCACTGACGTAGTTACATTTAATTATTTTTGCAATTTTGACCTATCTCATGTACCTGATGTTGGACTAACACAAAAAAAAAAAACCTATAATTTAAAACAGAAAAAATCCTATTTCAGAAAGGCCACCCAATGACTGGATGTAGGATCCTAAGAGACACTTAACAGTGATATCTGTTTTAGAACAGATAAGAACAGTAATCTTTTATTACTCATGGTGCTTCTTACGCTGACTTCCTCCCCTCAATCCCACAGCCAGCCTCTATAAGCACTAGAAGTGCTGGTGTACTCTCGTCAGCAATGGGGGATGAAGGAAGCATCTCATCTGCATGCAAACATGACTTTATGCATTGTAAAATTTGACTGGAAATTAACAAATGTGACTACAGCTGTCAGAAACTAATGCAAACTCTCTCATTCATCAGTTGCTGTCTATTTGGAGCCTAGTGGCACTATTTTCAGCATTTCTGATGTACAGATATTGCATGTTATGCTGGCCAGTAAAGAAAGCAGACTGGAGTCTTGGTCTAGGCAGAAATAAAATTGCTGGGTAAAACTGCTAGTCAGAAGTGATTTAGCTGAAAGAAGGGTGAGTACTTATACAAATTTTTGTATTCTTTCATTATTTTCAGAATATCCCTATGTTCCCATTTGTGAGCTTTGGAAGACTCTGCTTCACAATTCTTGTAGTTTTTAAAGGACTTTAAGACAAGAGGCATTTTAAAATCAGTTTGCTAAGCTTTCTGGATGCTATTGGCTTGGACAATATAGAAAAACTAGCTTACACTTCCTAATTCTCTGGAAGAAAATAAACAAACAAACTGCTTTTGTGAGACCTTGAGAGGACTGACCTACAGTCTGCTGCAATGCTGTGAGCAATCATGCTACTCGAGCTGTTCAAATTAGGCTCTTCCTGCTGTGACAGCACTTCCAGGGTGCATGCATGACTAAACTTTCAGAATGATTTTTTTTTTTCTTTAAAACGTGGACCGTTTGGAAACAAGTAGGACTTGACTTAAGAATTCGGTATGCACAGTATTTTTTACTATCCTACACCGATCAGTTGTGCTTGGAACAAAAGTGCAGCTACATTTATAGCTTTCTATTAACTTGGCTAATGCTGTTTTTTACAATAACTATTCAGTATTAAGGAAGCTTTCTGGATCTTAAATTAAGGTGAATAGCTCCTCACACTGGAGGAAAATAAAGCACCTTCTAATAGTCCCATCTGGGATCAAACAGCAATCTTGCAAGCGATGTTCAACATACTCCACCTAAGCCCATTTTCTCTTTATTTCCCCTAGCTAATTAATAATAAATACCTCAGATAGAGCCCAAGCTTATTCCCATGGATGCAAACTGAAACTGTGATCATTTATACAGGTTTGTTCTGCAGGACCATAATGTAACACACTGTAAGAGCATTCCAGAGCTGGAACAAAACTCTGGAAGCATGTCCATACCAGGACACAGCCAGAATTGAAGCCCAGTGCCCCTAAACATTTGGATATTCATCTCCCATTGAAACCAATGGATATGATTGCTATAATTCAATTAGACAACCTAAAGCTATTTTAGGAACTCCTGCCCAGCTTCCAGATTTCACTGTAGGAAAGCAGAGACCTCTTCTAGGTCTTGTGCCATCTGCCAGCTCTACATGAATGATTTTAATATCTTTGGCAATCTAAAATTTGATACCTGTTCCTAAGCACTCAGTCACAGTTCTGAACTCTCTCTGTAGTCTTAGTTACTTTGTGTATCTGTTTTATTGTTTGCCTTCCCCCGTCATTCAACTGCTGGTTCTTTTTTGGAACAGTCAAAATTCCAAAGGGCATCCCTTAACCACCCCAGCCCTACTCAACAAACATGACATAACAAAAACATGATCTAAAACTTTTTAGAAAAAGAAATACACAATAAACTGTCCTCCTGAAGCAAAAGTTTTTGCATTCAAACCTGAAATCTGCTGTTTGACTTGGCATGAGAATTCAATGGCTATTTCAGTGTAACATGAGTTAGCCTCATGCTGAAGTCCTTAGAGTAAACACAGACAGAAAAGCTGCAGTTGTCCTAACAGCAATGCTCCTGTTGATACAGTCAACTAGATCTGTTATTTTCACCAGGCTCCTTGTTCTAAAAGGCAGCAAGCAGCTGCCTGCCCTTTTTACTGCAGCAGCAATTTTTGTAACTGAAACTGAGTCAACTCAGCATGAACTGAATGGTGGTTGCAGACTGTCAGGTTCATTGAAACTGGATGTGCTACAGATACAACTGTAGAAATAGAGAAAATTACACTTTTAGCATATCATTTTTCATGACAAACACATTTTGGATAAATACATGGAAACCTCTATGCTGATCAATAAAGGTTTACAAGTCTATTATAAGATCAGAGACACATGGCTGTCCTATACAAAATCATGAGTTGTACTTTGGATTCTGACTGATAGATTAGTTGCTGCTGCTGCTGATCAAGTGTGCAGTAAGTTACTCATTTTAAAGTGTGATCTTATATCTCACATCGAATATGTCTCTACTCATTAATTTCCATGCACTGACATAAGTGGAAATATAAATAACCCAAACTTAACCAGCAAAAGCAAAAGGCTTCCAACAGAAAACTAGGTAATTGAAACACTTCTAGTTTTGCTAGGATTAATCATCTTTAGAATTCTCTTCATTTCTTCTTCACTTCAAACCACCTCTGCAGTCTTAACGCTGTTGCTCCAGCAGATCTACAATGTGAACGATCTGGAAGTACAAAAGGACACGTAGGCAGACCCCACATACACAGCTTGCCTCGGGTTGGCAGCATGCCCTGTCAGTTCTGGAAGCTTCATTTCATACAGAAGTCTACCTCTTCCTTTTTAACCTGCCCCGCCACCCCTGAATATTATTCAGGCATCAAACATTTAAGTACAGCTTGTTCTCCTAGACGTGGCTGTCCTGCTTATCAGATCAATACAACAATTCATTTTGATTTTTTAGGGCCACAGAAGAAAATAATAATAATAATAAAAAGATCCTTGGCAATTTTGGCAATTACAGGTGCAAAGCCAAAGAGTGCAAACCAAAAGCACATTCAACTTCTCAGCCAAACTGCACTGAAATGAAAGGCAGTCATTATTTCAGTAATCCTCTCTGACTTGCTATGAAGTAAACTAAAGTGCCCAATTCCACCACCTGCCTACAGCATCTTACTCCTCCTATTGGTCACAATTTAGGCCACACAGCACGTCATTTCAGCTCTGATCAGCCACGCTTTAGCACACCGCCGCTGCACAAGACTGAGCTCCACCAAGAAACACCTTTTCACAGGAATAATCCCACTAATGCAATCCTTTGGTTTTGCTTATACTGATCCAAGTCTATCAGCCTGGGTTCTCAGTTTCTGTAAAACCTTCGTGACTGCACAACCTCACAGCTCTTTGGGGCTTGTTTCTACTACAGCTTATCTGGTTGCCCGCTGTTAGACAAAGGAGCACGGATGAGTGAGAAAACTTCTGGCAAACCCAGAATCCTTAATCCTGTGAGCAAGTCCACACGCACGCATATGGATCTGAGGAGGCTAATGTGACGTGACAGGATATGCAAGGTAACCAGGTCAGGCTATTGATTACTGTGCAGCGAGTAATGAAAAAGGAGGAGAAGCACAGCAAAGCTCTGGGCCACTAATGTCACAGGAATGCCAAAGTTCTTAACAACATGAGTGGAAGTAACATAAATGTCTCATTATCGATATCTACTTGTTAATCTTAACAGCTGATTTCCAAACTGTGATATCCCCAAACTCCCCAAACTAGACCTGAAAAGTTGAAGAGCCACATGCTATAGCTGCAATAACTTGCTAAGAACAAACGTAAAAGATAAGAGAACATCCCCTAGGGGCTCACTCATCTGTACGGTGGCAACATCCACAGAAGCAGAGATTATGAATAGTCAAATACAGCCTACACAATGAAACTAGTTCTATTTTGCTTACTTCAAAAGGTAAACACCGTGTCTGAATAAAGCAGTCACCTCCTGAAAGTGCTTTAACATTTATAAAGATTATTAAAAGCCTTGCTGAGTTAAACAGAAATCACTTTTCCTTACAACATATTTCCTCCTCCTTTTATCTATCTTTAGAGTCAAGGATTCATCTTCGTTATAGTTTAAACCATGGACAGAAACTCTACTTGTGGCCCCTCAGCAGCAGGCTCTAAGTAACACAACAGCCAGAAGACATCGGTGCCCTCTCTCTGCTTGGTCCACTTGCCAGCACGGCAGCAGCAGCAATGAAGGGCTCTGAAACTGGATATGCCGAGGGTTTAGAAGTAGGTAAGATTAATGCAGTGGCAAATCTAAGTGTGCAGAGAATGTGATCGGCTTTTCAAAGGCAAGGTCCAGCACATTGGCTATTTCACAGCAGTAGCAAAGCAATTATTTTTTCTAAAAAGGAGGAGCTTTACCAGAATTTAAGGTCACTATCAGTTTTCAGAGGAAAATAGTAAACTAAGAACCCTTAAACGAATTGACTGAGCTGGTTAGGAGGTGATAATCTCTCTTGTTATCCTAAACCACAACTTAGTCATTTTAAATAAGATTTATTTGTGGTTTGGAGGATTCCTTGCAAAATCTAGACCTATTCCCCAATCACTACTTTTCTTCCAAATTACTATCCCAAGACTGTTCTTCTTTTAAGAAGTAAACAGGCAAGTTATCAATTTTTGTCCTAAACGTACACAGAACGTTAATCACAAAGGGGTCTGGTCATTAATACCTCATGAGAATTTAATTTATTGGGGATAAATGGGAGAGAATGTTTATTTTTCCTATTCTATACTCGTCTGACAAATATTTTTATGATTTTGACAGCATGTAGTCACCCTGTTTTGCAAATCATCTTTATTGTGCGTATCTTCCTTTGTTGCATCTAGAGTATTTAAATGACAATGCTGGAATTGGGTTTTCAAAACCTTTGTGACAGCCATAACAGTGCTGATGAAGCATGCAGTTCCAGGCTCTGTAGGAGGCTAAAGCTGGAATATGTTGTTCCCTGCTGCTGCATTGCCATGGACTTTCAGAGTTTCTTATAGCAGAATATGAAAAACTACACTCACTCGGTACCTTTGAGAACAGTAAGCACAGGGGGTAGTGGCAGCCCCTCGAGTTCATCTGGTGACAATGTAGCACAAAGGAGCATTTGGACTTCGCCATGAATCTGACTCCAAATATTGAAAGAAACAGACTTTTGTTAGTCTCTATATGCACAGATATGTAGGATATAATATTAAAACATTCCTAGCTGCTTTCCCCTACTATAGAGTTAACTGAAAAACACTTTGCAAGGCCAGAGACAGAGCTGTAAAATGACACAGGGATCACCCTGGAGAAGGCTCAGGGGGAACCTGAGCACAGTTTTCCAGTCCTTGAAGGGCAGCTGCAGAGTGGGCTGAGCTGCTCTCTTCACGAGAAACATCGACAGGACAAGGGGCAACAGGAATTAGTTGGGCTGGGAGAGGTTTCATCTTGATATAAGAAACTTTTTTTTTAACAGTGAGAGCTATCACTGGAACAGCCTCTCCAGGGATGTTGTGGAGTTCCCATTAGTGGAAGCTTTAAGATTCAACTGGGCAGGGTGCTAAGATAATCTTGTCTAGGCTTCATGTTCCATGAAAGGCCAGGTCAGACAATGTTTTGGAGGTCTCTTTCAACCTGGGCTGTTTTATGATTCGGTAAGTCTACAGAAGTGGAAATTTGGAGGAGGATTTAACAGCTCGCTCTTTGATCCTCTGCTACTAAAACTGACTCTTCATTTCTGTCTAGGAGCAAATGTTCTTCTGTGGGTTTACTCACTAGAGTAAAACCAAGGAGACAGATACTAAATATTCTGCAAGACAGGCAATTTAATAAAGTAATGACTGTAAGCATCAGGACACAATTTTTCCTGTCATAAAGGCTCTTCATAATAAATATATATATATATCGTAGCTAACAAGCCATCACAAAGAAAGCTGCTGGTGGTTTAAATTGCTTCCCCCAACCAATAACCATTTAGTTTTGCTTACACCAGTGATTCGCTGGGGAGCTCCGAGAAACAAAAAGAATTTGCGATACTTTAGAGTATTTAATCTCATTATTCTGATTGCTGATCCTCTCACTTTCTAAGGGTACCTCTAAAACTTTTAAACATCTTTTCTGTATTCACATTCATTTGAAAGTCTTCTACAAGGCTGCTGGTTGGCAGCTGTTCCAAAGAACAAGTTTATTAGATCAGCTGAATGGTATCTCATTACCACTCCTTTACGGAAAAAAGAAAATGCCTTTACTGCCACAATACTGCAGACATTGCTATAAGCTTTTCTTTCTGAGAGAAGACAGAAGCACTTGCAGCTTTGGATCTGAGGGAATGCGGGTACTTTACTTACCCGAAGTGCAAAATTAGTTCTAGGAGCTTCCCAAATTTGTAGCATGTAACAGATAAATGTACTACATAAGAAGCAATGTGAGCACAAAACCAGGCACCCGTGGCAGCAGTACCACAATAGTCTTTATATAAACAATTGCACTAATGAAAACTAAACAATAGTCTTCATTATCTACAAACTGCCTGGCTAAATAGGGCTTTTGGGGGGTTTTCTAATCATAACAATACCCATTATTTCCTGTGGATATTAATGAAATTTCAGCTTTCCTTTACCGATTAATACATTTAACATAATGTTTTTATCCATATTTATTACTACTGCAATCACTATAGAATAGATTTGGAATAACCAAATACAAGATTTTATATATGTGTATATATATAAAAGGAAATTGGCAGAAACAACAGAAGGACACTGCAACTCTCTGTATTATCCTTTTAGTGAAATAGTAACTATACTGTCAAAGCTGCAAAAGATGCATTTGAGGAGTAAGAAATTTTAACTAACTTTAGAGGGAAGGTTGAGAGCATCCTCTTCAAAGGTAAGAAATCTGCATAGATTCTGACTTGAAAGGTTGAGCGAATCCTTAGAGCACATGCTTGTGACTTGCATTAAAAAACAGCATGTTACCTATAATGCCGTTAGGGGTGCTATTTGGATGCTGTCATAGATCACAGCAGCAAGTATGTAAGTTATATAAAAATACATTGGCAAGGGATTAAAGATTTATATAATCCATTTTTGTTATTTCATTGTATTATTTCTCACCCATCTTAAAGCTACATCTTTAAGGTCTCAATGATATGTCAATATTTGGATTATGTTCATAAACATGATTCTCTGATTCTAAATATACTTATAGTTGTGTTCTTTACTTAATAGCCTTTTATTTAACAGGCATAAACAACACATACTTATTCTATCCAGCCATAGCTAGGGTGAAGTCAAGGGTTCTCAAAGTCCTGCTTGGCAGGAGCAGTACAGCAATGGAAAGTGGGCTTTCCCATAAAACAGCTCATATAACTGGTTAATGAATGACATTACAGTGAGTCTGCTGTTTGTAAAACCTTGAAAAGTGTAACTTCCTGCTATCTAACATGGAACTCACTGTGTTCAGTGACATAGTGAAGCCAGAAACAAGGGACAGGTACAAAAAAGGGCTTTTAATTTAATCTAAGAATGAATCAAAACAGCAACACATCAAAATAAAAACAACATATATAGAAAATGGGCCATTTTATATTTCAGGTTTTTATTATTATTATTATTATATTATTTTATATTTTATATTTTCAGTTCTGAATTCCACAGGGAGGAAGCTGGATCATTAGGTTCTTCTGATTATTCTTTAAAGAGGCCTAGACAATGTGTGCAGTTTACATTAACAGGAAGAAAAAGTGTTAGAATCCACACTAAGTTTGTGAAAGGGAAAGCATCCAGAGCTCCACAAATAACAGCAACAAAGTTGTTAGTGGCATTGCCCTGACATCATCCTTCTTCATCAAAAGAACAATTTAATTTGCTCATGCAATAAGCATTAAAAAATAAGTATTTCTCTTTGTAAATATACAAAGATACGATCAGAAAAGACTTTGCTATGATTAAAATATAGAACATAGTAAGAAAAGGTCAAAACTGTATCTAGATTTTAAACTAGATATTTGAAGGGGCCCAGCAGCACTTCAAAGGTTTCATGTAGGGAATATGAATAGCCAGGTTTTCTACACATACTACCTGTCTTTGGATACATCTAAGCTGCAGAGCAGGCTGATCAGCGCTCTCAAAAAACCTTGTAGTGCTGCTCTCCCCAGCAGTGTCCTCTAGAACTGCCTCCCTGTTCCCCTTCCTCAAACTTCCTCCAACATGGAGCAGGGTGATGCACAGGGTGGGTGTGCCCCCCAGGCCTGCCCTGATGTTCGCAGGGATGCGGCTGGAGCATGTCCCTGCAGCCAGAGCCAGAATACAGTCCCAGGTTTCCTGCTGAGGAATTTGGGATTCTGCCCTTCAGAGATCAAGAGTTCAAACTATACAGCTGGACAAACTACTGATTTACACAGGGATTCCAAAAAGATAGATAATTTAATGAGAAGTTTGGATAATTTAACTGGAAGGCCCTAGTCCTAGTACAATTTTAACTACGCATAACACATTTCTAAGTCACACCTCCTTACTTTAATGCGTAGCCATGTCAGAGCGGCAGGTCTGGGAGAGCCTGGTACAGAACCAAAGTACCCTCCAAAGGCATTAAAGCATAACTAATTTGATCCTGCAATGTTACAGTTCTTGAATCATTAACACTTTGGCGAAAGCTACTACAAGGTCAGAGAGGCTTGTCTGTGCAGAGGAACTGCGCAAAAGAACAGTGCCAATTTTCCTTAAAGCATTCTAGCACCAAGAGGGTTTTTTAATACCACAGCATATAACCATTCTCTGATTTGGCTTAAAAGATCTTTTACTACACTGCTGACCCAGATTTTATGCTACGATAAAAACAAATTACTCCTTAACTACATAGTTCAACTAAGTCAAAGATATTATAACATGAAGTTTCTTCCCATTAAAAATAAGAAACCTAGAACTCTGGATTTTTAGCTTTGGTCACCTTATGGTTTGCACAAACAAATGCCATTCAGCATAAATAAACAGCCTATGAAGTGGTTGCATAGCTAGGACTATCTTCCAGTGTTGAAAAAGTCTATTCAACAAAGGTTACATAGGTTTGATTGTCTGGGGAACTTGCTGTCACACACTGAGAGGAATCGCTATTCAACATCAAGGTGTCAAGACAACCTCTATTTTCAATGTGAAACCTTTGCATTTTTCTCCCCAGTAGCTTTTTCTGAATGATGCTGCAAAATCTATGCTATTCCTTCCCAACCCCGCTACAAGGATTATTTAGAATTAATTACCCCTTAGGCCTCAAAGATGGGTGGATAAAGCTTGGGGAAGAAGTAACTGGTTTGATGTTAATTTCAAAGCCATTCTGTTGAGGCAACAAAAGATAGAGTAATGTGAATGAGGTCACGAAAATCTGACAAATGAAGCAACTGGAACTAGATCTCCTGAGTACTGACTCACAGGAGCCCTTTGAACTTAAATTACAAATGTGTTGATTTTATTGACCATTTAAATACACAAAAGACAATATATGCAGAAGTACATGGCGTAAGCAACCTGAATTGCATAACTTCTATCAAATTCATTAAGATTTCTTCATGCTATGATTGCATTGCAGTAAAACTTTTTTTTAAAAAAATGGTTAACTCCAATTCTAATGTGAAATCCTTTCAAATACATATTGCAGAGAAGTTCCTAAAATTATTTCACAGACTACATTTTTGTAGGGAGGTGAACCAAAAAGCCAGTTATAAAGCCAGTGCTGTTAATCCGGTGTCATGAACAATGTACTTACGATACAGGATTTCAGTTGGAAAATCCTGATATGGATCACGGACTTCTCTTAGAAGACATTGCTACAACCAAGCAAACAGCAGCATGCTGGGAAGATAGTCACTGCTGTAACTAGCCTGATTTATCACGTTACTCTAACTACCCTGACTTACTCATTGTTAGGATCACTTTTCTGTTGTGGAAACTTCAAGCAGCCTCAAGTTCAACAGACTTGAGTAAGGACATACTAATTCAATACATAATTAAGCTTCCAAGTCCAATGCTTTTTAAAAACATTTATAGCAAAGCACAACATCAATGGATATACAGTAGGAATATGTAATGCTAGGGATTCTCATTCACATTATACCCATATTAACTTATTATGAATCTCAGCTTACAGAAGTTATATAGATTTCTTGCAAATTGCCGTGTATTTTCATATTTCTCTTAAGTCAGCAAGAGTAAAAAAAAAAAAAATACAGACTGAATTCTACAATAATCTCAGTAATAAAATCTTTGTTCATTTACTCCTTTGTAGCCCAGTAATTTGAAGGTTGTGCTCATCTGTTGTTTTACTTCTATTTACAGAACCACTTTCATTCAGCTGTTTTATACACTTGTGGTGAGACAAAGCAGTTTTTTAACCTGCTTTCTCTACCTGGCTAAGATGGACCTGTAAAAACTTTGGTTTATGAGTGAAAGTAGATAGGTAGAGAGACAGAGTTGATTTGCCCTGATCTTACCACATTTTGTTGTCAGTTATACCTCCGATGCTTCATTTGATATAAAATGCTGTTAAAGATACCACATTTTCCAGTATGATTTAAATGCCCCCAAATATTTTGTTCTGTAATGTTTTTATTATGCACGTATGTTCAACACACAGCATTCTTTGAGATACATTTTTATTAACAGATGAGTTTTACCTTAATGAGGATTCACACTCATCCCATGATGAGCCTTACCACGCATCTGAGCTGGGTTTAGCACTTACAAACATTCACTTTGCTACAGATCTTCCTGCTCATCTATTAATGGAATAGCACAGATTTGACAAAGAAAAGAGTTTGACTTTGTGTATGCAATGAAATAAAGTCCAGTAGTAATATTATCTGATCCAAACTATGTAAAATTATACAATAAGAGGGCAGCGTACTCTTGCTCTGAACTGAAATTCCCCTCTTCTGCTTTTTTCTAATATATCCCTTTTGGAACACACTGCTTCATCTGTGGTCCACAGTTCACTTATACCATCTTTTCGAGGTGTATCTCAAAAGGCAGAGAACAGCCAGTGTTCTGTGTCCATGAAGTTCCTAATCTTTCCAGGGAAACTATACAAAGTAGTAAAAATTTTTGGAATAAAAAAAATCTTTATCTCCTTATAGAATACTTAGACAATCATGGCTGCATCACAGTAATTTGTGACATTTGTATATTCATTTTGACACATAATCTATACCTCCCATCCTCCAGGCAACTATTGCTGGAAAAAAAATGATGTATATGCTATTAAGAAACCTTCTTCCTAAGTAGTCATGCACAGTATAAGTGGTCAATTTTTGTTTTCTTCAGCTCCCCAAGCCCTTACCATTCCTAGTCACACGTACAGATGATTTCCAAATTGTACTCATGAATCCAGGGGTCTGCATATAGGCAAAAGCTAAAGCCTCTTCAATTGATGACGTTTTGGGTAGATGACACCTAAATATCAGTGCACTGACATTTACAGGCATGGCTGGGGGAGAATCCAGTCCTGCCACTGTAAATAGACGAAAACTGCATGGATTGCCAAGGCAAATTTCAGCCTATGACATGATCCAGTGATTTTTGCCTAAGAGTGAATCAAGCATGAAGATTAAGAAGGGAATTGTCTTTATCAAGCATCTGTTCTTATACCAGTGATAAGAAGAACTGAAATATTTATTCAGATCTTTAGTGGGCTTCAAAGGCAGTTTCTCTATACAGATGGCTGGTAGACTAGATGGGCTGGAGGGTCATTTGAAAACCAGAGAGTTGTGTGGCACCCAGCGCCTGATGCCCTTCAAACATCACACAGGAAATCTGGATGCTCAGCACAGGTCCCTCCACATGAGCTTGTTACTATAGGGTTTGTTACGCAGGGTCACGTATCTACAACCCTTTCCTTCTCTCTTAGAAGGAGATGTTTAAAAGTATGCATGACAAACAGGAAGTTTATCCCTGTAGAGACGGACAGAGTTAATCCTCTATTTAAGCCTCACTGAAGTCCTCCCACTATCTCACAAAGAACAAGGTGACATGCTTAGTGGATGAGGGAAAGGCTGTGGACGTGGTCTACCTTGACTTCAGTAAGGCATTTGACACCGTTCCCCACAGCATTCTCCTCAGGAAACTGAATGCTCATGGCTTGGACTGGCGTACACTTCATTGGGTTAAGAGCTGGCTGGATGGCCGGGCCCAGAGAGTTGTGGTGAATGGAGTCAAATCCAGTTGGAGGCCGGTCACTAGTGGAGTCCCCCAGGGCTCAGTACTGGGGCCAGTCCTCTTTAACATCTTCATCGGTGATCTGGATGAGGGGATCGAGTGCGCCCTCAGCAAGTTTGCAGATGACACCAGGTTAGGTACGTGTGCCAATCTGATTGAGGGTCGGAAGGCTCTGCAGGAGGATCTGGATAGGCTGGACCGATGGGCCGAGGCCAACGGTATGAAGTTCAACAAGGCCAAGTGCCGGGTCCTGCACCTGGGGCCCAACAACCCCAAACAGAGCTACAGGCTGGGAGATGTGTGGTTAGAAAGCTGCCTGTCAGAGAAAGACCTGAGAGTATTGGTTGACAGTCGGCTGAATGTGAGCCAGCAGTGTGCTCAGGCAGCCAAGAAGGCCAGCAGCATCCTGGCTTGCATAAGAAACAGCGTGGCCAGCAGGTCCAGGGAAGTGATTGTCCCCCTGTACTCGGCTCTGGTGAGGCCGCACCTCGAGTACTGCATTCAGTTTTGGGCCCCTCGCTACAAGAAGGACATGGAGGTGCTCGAGCGAGTCCAGAGAAGGGCTACGAAGCTGGTGAGGGGTCTGGAGAACAAGTCTTATGAGGAGCGGCTGAGGGAGCTGGGACTGTTTAGCCTGGAGAAGAGGAGGCTCAGGGGCGACCTTATTGCACTCTACAGGTACCTGAAAGGAGGCTGTAGCGAGGTGGGGGTTGGTCTATTCTCCCACGTGCCTGGTGACAGGACGAGAGGGAATGGGCTAAAGTTGCGCCAGGGGAGGTTTAGGTTGGATATTAGGAAGAACTTCTTTCCTGAACGGGTTGTTAGTCACTGGAATAGGCTGTCCAGGGAAGTGGTGGAGTCACCATCCCTGGAGGTCTTTAGAAGACGTTTAGATGTAGAGCTTAGGGATATGGTTTAGTGGAAGATTTGTTAGCGCTAGGTCAGAGGTTGGACTCGGTGATCTTGGTGGTCTCTTCCAACCTAGACTATTCTGTGATTCTAGGAAGTCACTACCAGTTTCTTCATTCCGTGGTTAAATTCCCATCCTAATTTCACCATTTTTATTTTTTATTTTTTTTAAAAAAAAGAAAGCATCACTACAACTATGATTGGGAAATTAGGTTATTCACCAACCACCGCACTGTGGCACAAGCATCAGTCAGGTATTTCAAACTACCTCAGCGATGAAAGTCAACCCAGCCAAAAGAAGAAATCACACGAAATGAGAGGGCTGACTTGCAAACACAAATAAGACATCAACACTCATTACTCCACCTCTGCCTTGATGGCACAGAAGAATTAACTAACTTCTTAATGCAATGCCCTAAGAGAGAATCATAAATCACGAGTCTCTTAAACCTTGAATGATTGATTTGCTTTTTATTTGGTCTTTAACCTTATTAGAATCTGCAACTGTATGAAATGTTAGCTAGTAGAAATAATAATAATACCATAGTAGGTCTTTTAGCTTTTTTTTTCACAGCAGCAGTGCATGAAAAGCAGTATAGTAGTACAGTTCCTTGATTTTCAGTGCTAGTTGGCATTGCTGCAGACCCCAAATTAGTCAAAATTTGAGAGGTAAACACAACCACTAAACTCCAAGGGATAAGTCTACAACAGACAAGTCAGAGCCTTAACTGTAGTTTTCTTGACGAGTAAATCAAGCACCTACAGCACCAAGAAACTGTTGCACTCTTAGCCAAATAAAATTTCCTGGATAGCTGCACTTTCTGGCAAACGTACATTAATGATCAAGAACCATCCTCTGAAGCCTCCCCAGGGGCACGTGCTTGGCCAACCATTACCAAAAGGACATGAGAAATAACATAAACCCAGTCTGGCTGAATTTTGTTGCCTAAGTCTGGTGAAAGAAAAAAAAAAAAAAGAAAAACAAACAAAAAAAAACCACCATATTGTGCAGTTCCTCTCTACGCACAATAAATACCCCCTATAAAGTCACCACAATTTCCACAGACCTTCATGGTCACTTTTTACATCACAGCTGTAACAGAATTGACAAGCTTTAATGCCCTTCTTGGGAAAGAATTCTGATGCCACTTTAACTAGGAGTGACAAATCCTCTGTACTAGACAAAGCCTGTGTGACTGGTTGACTGGCCTATACATAGAGAATATACATACACACACATGTATCTTCTTGTCTGTTAATGCAGTTGTAAAATTGGTCAGAACTAGTGAAACTACACGGCAGTCTTGAAGTAAACAGAAGCCAGTATCAGACTGCAAGATTAAGGCCTATACATGAGAAGACTTGCTGGGGATGTTCAGAAGTTTTAGCATTGAAAAAATACCAATTTCCTTTAAACAAAGTATTTTGTGATAGTGTATAAATATTTTAAAATTTATTTTGAAACCTACAGGGAATGGAAATGTGACTGACTTCTCGAGGGCAAACTGGACAAAGATTTTCATTCGTACTTCTACTCAAAGCCTGGGACCAGAAGTTTTCCAGGTTTTTGCCTCTGGGATAAGGAGCCTTAGAGACCCTAGTCCAAAAGTGGTCTGTTCTCATACGAACACTCCTTTTTTAGACTCCCATAAGGCAAGCAACATTAATGATCAAGAACACCAGAGTAATTTAAGATTCAGTTTCCTGCACTTAGAGAGTTTCGTGACCCAGCAAAACTCACAATATCCTTTAAAAGTGGAGTCAATCATGACCATGCAGAACACCCCAAATGGTGACATCTACGTGTGCTAGGCACCATACTCACTCATTTGGCATACAACGTATGGAAGGTATCTATGTAAATGTTTCCAGCTATGTAGATGTGGGACACTCACTTTGTGAGAAGCTCATCAACGATGCTTAAGAAACAGATGACAATGCTTTCTTACTGATTACACTAATCGTGTAATTCCTTAAATGCATGGTTTGATCAACATAAGCTATAACCACACATTATACACCAGAAGTCACAGGGTAAGGTATGTTTGATTTCATGTTTACTATGCGACTTAAAAGCATTTCAGCAACTCCTGTGTATAACTCAGTTGCTATTCTCTACACAACAGCCACACTAATACCACTTGCACACCATTTCACAGATGCCTCAGGGTTTGTATGATATTTCACACCTAATTACAATTTGGAGTCAAGTTTTTGAGGGTTATTTCTAATCAATACTTGCAGTACAGCATGGATTACAAAACAATTTCTGAGTCACTATCAGTATCATGTCCTTACTTGTCACATAATGAAACAGTGTCTTTACAATTACCTGACTGCTCTGCTGACTTGACCTCACTTATTCCAGCACCTTTTGCCTCTGTGCCATCTGTTCTGGCAGAAAAGAAGCAAATGAACTCCAGCAGATCCCTTCTGACGGGTAAGACAAGAATTAAGATCTTGTGATAGCTCACGGTTTCATGCTGTGAGGATACACCCTCTTTTATAACTTAAGAAAAACATTTACAGGATCTTTATCGCACAGCAGATATAAAGTGGCCTGTTAGTAATGTTTCTCTTGCTGTATGCTTTAAAGACAAGTAACTCCACCAGTACTGCACCTCACCCAAACAGGATGAGATACCTGCAGCTTTCATCCTTTTCTTCCCCACATCTGTGCTTGGAAGCTTATACAGCAATATAATTTTACAGCATTATTGCAGACCTCAGTGAGGCCTTTAATGCTAATAATGAATCCTATGTCTAAATTACCATCTTAACATTATGCCTTTGTTGTAACAAATAGCTGTAATATGTAAGCATAAAACTGAGGAATGTTTTGGCTCCCAACGTTTTAGATGTATTGCATACAGCACAACAATTAAAACACAGCAACTTTTTTGTTTCATTTTGTTTCATTCAAAACATATCTGTTAGTTCAAAACTGAATGTGAATTAGGCTGAAAATATTTCTAAAATCAACTATTTTAAAGCTCTTATTTTATTCATAATCTTTTTAATTATATGCCATTTTCCTTGGTTAAAAAAAAATAAAGGATTTCAAACCTCTTTCTATTTAAAGAGGCTCAAGCTTATAACTTCCTCTCTAACTGTTCCAACAAGCAGAAACCACCATATTGCAGGACAAATCTTTCATGATTTATCTGCTAAGATGTTGCACTTACGTATGTCCATACCTGCTGATGATCAGAAAACATTGCTTTTCCTTGATATTTTGAATGATATTGAAAGACAACACTAGTATTCTTCACAGTATACTGTGATGATGCGAAGGAAAGGTAGCATCACCCCGGGAGTGAGAGAGAGATTTTTAAAGACCCATTGGTGAGAGGAAGGATTCGATCCATGCCAGAGAGCATGTGACACCATCTGCTCATCCCCGTGGTTGTCAGTGTTTATGAACAGCTAAATTTTGTTATATTTTTTTTTTTCATTTTGTTGAAACAGAAAGGTGGGATGCAGCCAATTGGTTTCCAAACGTGAACTAAACTGGCAAGGAATCTGGAGAAATGTTCTTGACCCTTATGTTTAGCAAATGGAAGAGAAAAGATTTACTGCAGGAAAAAAGGCACTGAAGCAGAAACAAATCCCTATTCCTAGGTCTCCTTGTGATCAAAATCTTCTGCTATGACTAGGCTATGCTGTGGTTCTGTGGCAGAGAAAGGAAGCCTTAAAACACACTGCCATCACAACACGACCAACAAAAATGTTTTAATACAAGATTCCCAGTTCCTAATTGCTCCCAACAAATAATAATGCGGCATGGAGAGAAGAAAAATTATTGCAGCCTCTGGGCAAGCAGATGGCCTGTCGAGAACATAGAGGTATTGCACTGAAAGTGCCCCGAAGTCATCTCTGTTACCACCTCTAAGTATAACCCTGGATTGCTGGGCTCAGTGGTCTGGGAAACGACAAAAAAAACTGGTGTTCGTCCTTGTGAACAAACAAAAATAGAAAGAGCTTTGCAGATTATTTCCATCATTTAGAACCAAGTCAAACAATCAGAATGAAAAGTGTGGTAATTGCCTTTTGAAAGATGTTGCATTTTGCTTTAAAAGAACTTAACATAGCTGTAACTCATCTGGTTGGAAGCTTCAAGACGTACTGTTTTGGTTTGTGCTTTAATCAGGTAATGAATAGAACATGGCACAGAAATAAAAGTATATACACATTTTAATTTCAGCCCTTGCACTGTCTTATTGTTTGTTTAAGCCTGTCCAACTGAGACTCCTTGCACTATACGCCCCTGTATGCATTCCATTTGAAACAAAGGCATATTTCACGGAAGTACCTCTCACAAAGAGGTACTGATGAACCAGAAATCAGAGTCCGGACAAATGACCATTTTACTATAAACACAGCTCTATTGTTTCTGTTTTTCTTCTCCTAGGGAATAAATATTTCATTATTCAAAACAGTGGCTGATGTGCAAATTTCTCCTCCCCTTTCTACCAATGATTTCCCCCTGCTACTCCACAGAAATGCAACTCAATGGTTTCCAGGACTCCTCTCTTCCAATATTTGTATTATTTTTTCTTCTTATCTTGCCCACAAATAAATTACTGTGGAGCTAAAAAGAAGTAATTTCCTGTTCCTCGATGACTTAGATCCACAAAACCCTGAGCCTGTTAAGATGTACACAGTGATTTCTGTGACCATTTGCCCGTCACACAGTAATTACAGTTTGCTCTTTTATTTTCATGATCTATCCTTAACTTCCAGTCATGCCCTGCTGCTACCAATGCCTTTATTTCCACCAATCCCATCTTTTTTTTTTTTTTTTTTTTTTTTTTTAATTCCACCTCTCAAATTGCCTCTATTGGAATGAGTTCCTTCAAGAGTGCTTTCTCAGCTGTTTTCCAGAGATGAAATAAATCAAAGAGACGAACCACTTCTGTCTTCACTCCAGCCTTTGGCAGATTTCAAGAACTGATCTGAGCCATGAACATATGAATTAAATTTGTTCTCAAAATACTATCCTTATGGTAACTGTTTCAGTTCAATGTAACCCCAAATTTGTAAAAGACGACCAAGATGTGGGTTGATGGAGTGAGAGATCTGTGTGCTATGCCCAAAATCCACACTTCAACAACGATGGAAAGAATACGGATGGATAGCTAGTCTAACATCTTGTATCTTGAACCTATGAATGAAAACAAGCCTTAAAAGGTTTCCTTCTACTGGTACAAAATGCAGCAGCAAGCAACATATCTACAGATGGTGATAAATGACTCTTTGGTTCATCTTCCTAGAGGCAGAATTCAGTTTATAGTCTATGTTCACATGACATGTGAGAATCACACAGAATCACAGAATAGTCTAGGTTGGAAGAGACCTCCAAGATCACCGAGTCCAACCTCCGACCTAGCGCTAACAAATCTTCCACTAAACCATATCCCTAAGCTCTACATCTAAACGTCTTTTAAAGACCTCCAGGGATGGTGACTCCACCACTTCCCTGGACAGCCTATTCCAGTGACTAACAACCCGTTCAGGAAAGAAGTTCTTCCTAATATCCAACCTAAACCTCCCCTGGCGCAACTTTAGCCCATTCCCTCTCGTCCTGTCACCAGGCACGTGGGAGAATAGACCAACCCCCACCTCGCTACAGCCTCCTTTCAGGTACCTGTAGAGTGCAATAAGGTCGCCCCTGAGCCTCCTCTTCTCCAGGCTAAACAGTCCCAGCTCCCTCAGCCGCTCCTCATAAGACTTGTCTCCAGACCCCTCACCAGCTTCGTAGCCCTTCTCTGGACTCGCTCGAGCACCTCCATGTCCTTCTTGTAGCGAGGGGCCCAAAACTGAACGCAGTACTCGAGGTGCGGCCTCACCAGAGCCGAGTACAGGGGGACAATCACTTCCCTGGACCTGCTGGCCACGCTGTTTCTTATGCAAGCCAGGATGCTGCTGGCCTTCTTGGCCGCCTGAGCACCCTGCTGGCTCACATTCAGCCGACTGTCAACCAATACTCCCAAACTGGGAGAACTGGGCTTGTTCGGCCTTGATGAGAAAAGGCTGATGTCTACCTAATGGGATGGTATAAAGAAGAGTGAGCCAGACTCTTTTTGGAGATGAAGTGACAGCACGAGAGACAATGGACATGAAGATCATCACCACAGGAAAATTCTGGTTAGTTATCTGGAAAAAAAATGCTGCCATGAGAGTGGTTGAATGCTGGAAAAAGTTTCAGAGATGGGTTGTGAAACCTCCATCCTTGAAGTGCTCAAAATTCATGTGGACAAGCCCTGAGCATGCAAAACTAGTATGATCTGCTTTCAGTGGGGGCTGGACTAGATGACATCCTGACATTCCTTTCAACTTAATTTATTCTGATTCTCATGACCAAGGATCACTCTGTTACTGGTCATAGCTACTGTAGATAAACAGAATCTCCAGACTTCATTCTAAAGCTCCTACTGGGTCAACATTAAGCACCGGACTTCTCTTCCACAGAAGGAAGAGTCATCATGGCTTCCAAATAATCAAACCAAAATGCAGAACATTTCTATAATGGATTTTGGTACACTTCCCTGTTCGTAGAAAAATAAAGTACATAGAGCCAAAAATCTCATAAGATAATTGTCCAAGTTTCTCTCTTTCCTAATAGATTAATAGGATAATGGGAAAAATTACAGTCTAACGGATCACTACCCCAAATATCTTGATCCACTTGCATATAATTTACACAGCCTTGGAACAAAACTAAGAAGGATCAATTTCCCTTAGCAAAATGTTCCATATATTATTCAAAGTTCCCAAGAGAAATTTAATATAAAGGTACACAGTCACATATAATAGCTTCAACTAAATCACCAAAGGTTCATCCAGGGTCATGCAGAAGATCATTCATATGAGCAGGACAACACATGGAATGTATCATCGTAAGACAGCATCAGCGCATGACTGCAAAGGAGCTAGAAGATTTCTGTATAAAGAAATGCTTCATCTGTTCTCCCTCCATCACAAGTTTGGGCCAACATGCCTCTGTCAGCAGTTTTCTATTCATTCTACTAATCCTGTCCAATTTCAGTTTCCTTGGTAGCTCATAAGCACTGACAGGGTTACATGATTATTAACTGTTTCTAAGCAGAGATGACAGTGTTGGGTAGAAAATTATTCTCATTCCTCATCTGATTTCAAGCAAAAGGAAATAGAGTTCAGATTTCCTCATTCTAGATATTAAGTACCTCAGATGTAAAATCTAAGTATTCGCTGCATTCGAATCAATGAATACAGTTCATCTTATTCCCTAAGTAAGGAACAGAAAATGTAAGGTTGTGACTTTTTTTAGGGGAGAAACAAACACAAGCAAATTGTATTAGTTAAGAAAGTTTATCAAAAGAAAAATTGAGGTAACAAACAGCACCTGAGATTCTTGATAACATTATTACAGCAATGTTCAACTATAAAGTTATAGGAAAAGCTGTGGTTTCAAGGAAATCCTTAGTAGTAATCAGCGTAGGAGATTTACAGTTATGCTTGTTAAAAGTGATTAACAACATTCTCCGTTGTTCATAGATGCAAACAAGATACAAGCTAAATAGCTCCATATTCAGAGAACTATGTTTTGCAAAATATTTGTAGAAAGACAAATAAAATAAACTGTGATGATTAATACAAAACAAACTTCCCCCTCCAGAAGGAGAAAGTGAGGAAAGATACCTAGAAAACAAAAGCAAACAAAATGCTTATTCAAAAAGGAGGGATAATGTGTATCTCAATAATGTAAAATATTAGTTAATTCCTGCAATTGTTTACAGTAGATTTTCTAGAATTTGTTTCTATAGAATATCAGCATTGGTGATACATAAATCCTATTTAAAAATAAATTCCTTGTTCTGATTGACATTATTTTACATAGCCTTTTGCCATTAAGCTGTTGAGAATTTAATCTAAACTATTAAATACAAAAAGTAAGTTCAAAAGCTAGTGCATGGGTTATTCATCTGAAAAACATAGTCAAATACACATATCGATGATTACTCATTTCATACCACTGGTCTAGAAGAAAAATAGTAAGTATGCTAGCACTGGAAACAGATTTCCACTACCTCTAGATATGTTAAATATGTAATTAAAATATTCAATTTTTTTCATGGGTTGTTGGAAGCTTACTCTGCTACGACTGTTCTTTTCTCTGATTTTGGGAGAATGGGAAATCAAGAATTGATCTTCTTGGAAGTTTATTCTCCATCCTCCTTCAGGTATTTAGCCCCTTCCTAAAAATGAGAAAAGGCCACACTACAAACTTAACTAGTAAGAGTAGTCTGGGGAGAAAATGTATTTCAGCATGTTCCAAAGCACATCCCCTGCCCTAAGTGAATCATTCCACACGTTCAGGTCTACAAACTTTCTGCTTGTTTTCAAGCCCAGTGGTAACACAGAATAGGTGGAAGAACATGAAAAAATATTTTAGGAAGTGTCAGCAGATATACTTTGAAAAACTGATAAAGAAATACAGAATGAATATTGGAATAATTACATGGTGTTTTTATAAGAAATTGTAAAGCCACTTATAACAGAAGAGGCAGTATAAAATTGCACAGCTTGTATTCCAGAATGGCCAGTTAAAAACAAGAGAGAACCTTAGTTGAGGCTGGCACCTCAAATAGATTTTGATTGTGGAATTGCAGAGTATGGATACATTTCTTAGAAGTGAATGGAAGAAAGGAAACACAATATGACGCTTGTAACACGTAGATGTGCTATAAAAAGGGAGATTGAAAATAGGTGTAAGATGGAAAAAGGCTTCTGCAGCACTCAGAACAGAACCTGACAGAATGCTTTTGTTACCAGGGCTGCTTAAAAGCAAGGAAGATGGCAAGTAGTTTAAAGCATGTACTGCAACATGCAAAAACGAAATAGGGACAAGAAAAATCAGTGAAGATACTTACTACTTTAGAAACCGAAGAACAAAAAGGAATGCCTTTCTAGTTCTCTAGATGAAATACAAAAATTTCCTCTGCTGAGTTTTAAAATGGATGGTGATGAGTTCAGTACAACGTTCTGTGAGAGTATACTGGTGTTTGCAGGCTGAAACACAGGTATACAAGGGAATAATTAGTTTAGAATACGTGACATTGGGAGTTGGTGGTGGCTACTTAAACATTGGTAAACTTCTTTTTGGTGTGTTGCTGGTACACAGAGTGATTTTGGTATGTTTCCCATCACACCCAATGCAAGGCTTACAAGATTAACAGGCACTGCTAGTGAAGGTATACAGATGTCACAAGGAATTTAATACTAGAAGTTGCTGACTTACTAAAGCACTGCAGAGCTGCTGAGATATACTTATGGCACTTAAAACTTCGTATATTCTTCATGCTTTGTGGACTTGAATCAGTGGCCATATTTTATTACCCTAGCCGTTTTGATTAATCGCACTGTTGTTTTATTTTATATCAGTTGCTGGATCACTGCCCCCCACAGCCTCTCCTAGCTTTCTGTGTAAACAAGACAGAGTATTTATATTAAACAGTCACCTGGCACTGGAAGCTTGAACTCAGGATCTTTGCCCTGTTCCCCATACAAATGTCCTAACAAGAATGCTGAAGAGTCCTATTCTTTTTTTTTTTTTTTTTTTTCTCCCTCTCTCACATTTTCTAAGTCTCTAGTCAACAATTTGGGACTGAAAGGGACCTCCTGGACTGAGACTCTTACCCTACTATTGCAGGAACTGTATGTTTCATAGACTTATCAAGCTCATCATAAAAACAGTATTGTTATGACAAATGGAAAAGGTGCAAAAAATTACAGTCATTATTAGTTAACCAAGGAGAATGAGTGCAGCTAGAGAACTGTCCTAGGTGATAGAAGGTGTGTTCTTGGAAGGAAGGACCTGAACTGTTTTCTGGAGGCTGAAACATTGTTCAGCATATTTTTTAGACTACTGCCAAGTGTGACCTTTAACAAAGACATATGAGACCAATGTGGTTTATTTATCTTATCTTACCCTCTCAAAACTGAACCAAAAAAAAAAAATCTACTCACCTTCATGAGACTATGAGGAAATGTAGAACCACATATGAGTAAGTATTTGTTTTGTCAGGCTTTTGCCACTCCACAATTAAGACTATGAACACCCATTTATAAAACAGAAAACGGAACACACAAACACACCATACCACACCCCTGTCAATTACCCCAGTATCGAATGACTGAATTAACTGAACTGGATCTCAGTTCAGTTAACTATTTCCTTGAGTCCTTACTGATGGACATGTTAGGTCTCTTACTTACTCCTGCCTTTCAGGTGAGGTAAAGAGAACAAACGAGATTCACAAAGCTTTTTGGGTCTGGTGTTTTTTTTAGAAGGTGTAGTAAGACAATACTCTTATTAGTGGGAAATGTTACAAGAACCAAATAAAATACTACTAGAGTAATACATTTGTTTGTTGCCTTTTTTTCTTCTCAAACAGCAAGGTGTTTTAGTAGAACCTCTGAGCACTATTAGGTACCTTATTTATTGTCGTACAATACTAGCCTTTTCTGCTTATATAATAAAGATAACATCAAACGCAGCACCACAGATTATTGTCATGTGAGCTTTGAAGTTCTAACTCTATCTGTAAGCTAACCAGTACTTCCTAAAATCACATATCAAAGTAGTATAAAACCAAAGCACATTCAGGCTTTTTCCTTTTTTTGGATTTTCACCTTGTTTGCAGTCAGATTTTTAACTCAGTACTTATTACAATATGAAGCTAACAAACCAGAACAATCTTATTTGGTTCTGAAAAAGCAGCCTGCATCTGTTAGGATTAAAAATTAGTACCATCTCCATGCTTTTAGAAGACTTTTTTTTCATTGTAGTAGTCACAGCATTTTGTAACCCCTTCTTCATCTTTAAGAAACTAAGTAGATTAAGTAAGCCTCACAGGATAACAATAGACTCTGAATATTTGACTTTGTAATACCTTTTGATATTTTAAAATGACAAAAGGCTATCACTAGTGTCTGTTATTTGTTCTCTTCAATTATAGCTCTTACCTTCTTTAAACAGGATAACAATGGCTATAAGTGGCATTACTTGCACACACAGTTTGGAAACCTGAAAAATAAAGAGTTACATTTGTAAATAACAAAGCATTTCTAACTACAGCTAAACATACAATCTTTAAAGCCATACAGATGGTTTGTGAGTTTATATGAAACAGCGTGGTAAAAGATGTAACAATAATTTGTCATTTGAAACTTCATTTGAATGATACCAGTAACTTTTCAATTTTTGGCTCCCATTTCACTTCCCAAAGAGTTAAAGAAGGCATCATAACTCAACTCATAAAACTTTGGGCCTGACTTTTCACGTGCAGATTTTTTATATACTCAAATTCAGTTTCAGAAGAAGCATCATTGAAAGAAGACAACTTAGTGGAAATATAAACACAAACACCAAATCTTGGTATTTCTACCTTTTTTTAAAAAAAGGGTAAGTGGTTATTGCACTATTAAAGAAGAACTCAAGCACGCGATGTCCAAATAGCATTACAACGTGAGAACAATATACAGAGTTACACAGGCTCTGAACTGATTTCGGTGAGTTATGGCTAAATGTAAAACAAATGAACAAAATATCACAGTAGTTAACAACAACAACAAAAAAGCAATTAAGAAATATCTACACATCCAGCCTTCCTACCTGAATATTACATTTCAGAGTAACATCTATACTAACTTAATACCTCAAAGTGCTCAAAAATAAGTACACAATTTAATTTTCTAGAGCTTAAACCTTGTAGAAACACACTAACTTCAATTTACTACCAACAAAAAAAAACAAAAGAGTCCTCAGATTTTTCAAATCTTACTTTTTAAATTTTTTAATCTCTTTTAAAGTTGATACTAAGCTAGTGGAAAAAAAATCAAATAAAAAAACTTGACTCATGAGTTCACATGCCTTTGAGCTGAGCTCTCAACATAAGAAATACACTATGGGTGAACCAAGCCCCTCTAGGTCACCACTCAGTTTCTGCCAGTGAGAAAACAAAGCAAAACAAAACAAAAAACAAACACCTTAAGAGAGAACGTGAGAGCCCAGCCACCTCCAGTAATCAATTCTTCTCTCTTCCCTAGGTCAAACACTGATTGTACTGCCACAGTTACAGGTGCAACCCTACCCTGTAATAGTCATTTATGGACTTGTAGCCATAAAGATGCTTACCCCCTTTCCAAACATGCTGAAACTGTATGCCACCACAATTTCTGTTGTTAATAAATAACCAAGTTCAGCTGCTCCTTTAATCTCTTTGGTCTGTTTGGATAATTGCTGCAGTGAGCATCAGCCTGTTCTTAGATTACAGGACCTAATGAATAAGAGCTGTGTATCTATCTTCTCTACTTCTTTCACTGTTTGATAAATCTTGACCATATCTTACCTCAGCTTTTTCCTTTCTACACAGAGGAGTGCCAGCTTCTTTAGTCCCTACTCATAAGGCAGATGCCCTACCCCCTTACACACTTCAAGCACTCTACCCTGTACCTTCTCTAACCATAGTATGTACTTTATAATAACAACAATGAAGCAGCATTAATGATTTTAACAGTTTTAAAGATGGAAGTGTTCTGACTTTATGGTTAACAAATAAACACTCAGGAGAAAAGGCTCCTCAGAAAGTTACAGTACTGCCAGGCAAGCAGTAGTCAAAGATAAGATCTTACCTAACTTTATTTATAAATGATTCCTTCTTCCTTTACTGAAATTACTGTTCAAGGAAACAGAACGTATGTTTTGTAAATGTACAGGCTGCACAGAGACAACTGCGCCACACGTTTCTCCTCTAAGTGAAAAAATGACAGAGAAGCCCCATGTTCTGCTGCTACCCAGATATCTATTAGTCAATTAGAAATTACCATTTCATACTTACAAAATCCACAAAATGCAGCATGATGAAACAATATTTATTGTCTGTTGGAAACCACCATTCAAAGCTATAGCATATGGTTATGGTAGCGACCTATACCAGTAGAATAAACACCACTTTTGTGATAGTGTCAATTATGTGAGATAATAAGGCCAAGAGTTGCCTACAGTAAAGGCAGACCCTTCTTCTGTACACCTTTATTGGGCTCATGTGCATCTGTGAAAAACATCACAAGATGTGAGAAGTAGATCTGGAATAGGTGGTTCTCCAGCAACACTACAATTAAATTAGATAATATACATTTTAGATAATTAGATCCATCTGGCAAATTGGTAAGGCAATAGAACTAAAAACCTTATTTAAATAAATTAGTTTGGCTACTTATGATCTCATATCAATTAACAACCAAAATTAGCTAACACTATCTTGCATAAGTTACAAGGTTATAATTCTATTTTGCCCTATAGAAATCCTTAAAGTAGGCATTTATAGTCAAAACAATCGAGACACTAGGAAAAAATAGCTAAAGAACTGTACGTTAATCATCACAATCCAGAAATCTAGGAAATTACTCTCTCTTTTACCAAGAAAGCAGTGCAAATCAGGAGAAAATCATAAGAGACATAATTTTCTATTTAATGTACATGCATTGTCCAGTCTAATCAACCAGATTTGAAGAAAAACAAATCTGGAATTAATGCAGTATTTCTGTATTTTTATGAGTATGACATAAACTCCAGCAGAAAGACAACACAGTTCTGCAAACAGAAAACAGCACTCTCCAAGATCTGAACTGTGGAAGCAACGTTCTCTCTTTAGTTAGTATTAAATAGTATGTAGTAATTAAATTCAAAATGTTACCATAGCTGTGAGACATTTTCAGTAAGAAATTCCATGAAAAGTCTCTTAAATGATTTTTTACCGAGGTCAGATAAGTTACTTTATTAAAATTCCCCAGATAACTGCACCAATAGCTACTTTTGGGCATTTCTATTTCCACAGCGAGAACAGCTTTATTGAAGTTGCTAACGAAGAAATGAGAAGAACACTCAGAAACATGCAGGAAATATGAATACATTTCAGGGAAGCCTCAACAAAATTTACATTTGGTTCAAATCTAGTCTTAGGCCCACTGTTAACCTAAAAGTGGATTTGTTTAATTTGGATATTACTAAGTCAATTATCACTAGAATAAGACAGTAGTTCAGACATTCAGAGAAACTGAATTTATTCAACCATTACCTTCTGCCTTTAACTAGCATTACAATTTGAATTTTATTTTGCCTGGAAATAACAAAAACTTTCAATACAATAATGTCTCTATATGATTGATTCTAGAGCATTTAACTTCAGAACCTGATTTGTAGATGCTCCTCAACACCTACCTTAAAGCTAAATGCCACTATTAGCTTGTAGGATCTGGGTATCGCCCACTAAAGCCTAACACCTGATTTAATCTTGACTAGATGTCATATGGGGCATGAGATTTGAGTAACTTTAATGATTGGTTTTATATGTGGGAAATGCAAGAGCTCTTAAGATGTGCCATGATGAATATCGTAGGAAGCTCTATGTCCCAAATACATGGGATTAATTTAAATAAACTAACCTTTCATTTCCTTTTGTAAGCCGTCTTTACTAGAATGGAGATCAATTTAAAGCTTATGTTGAGTTTTCTTATCGTGGCATTCTTCCACCTTACCTAAAGATGGATGATAAATTTCATTAACTTTCTTGCTTTGGCTGATAGGACTTAAACCTCCACTTTTTTAAAGGAGCAACTTGATCTTCAGTCACATCAGAAAGGCTACCAGAAACTTCTTTTCCCTTGAAGGTCATTATAGGAACTTCATCAGGAAGGAGCATTTACCTCAATAGGCCCCCCAAAAAACACTTTTTAACTTGCAGCTCAATCATGAGGAAAAAATTGTTTTTAAAAGGTGTGTGGTGGGTGGGGGTGCGTGTCCCGTTCACTCACAGAATTTTGTTCTGTCAGCTGTGAAAATTACCGTTTTGTTAGGTATGTAAGTTAAAATAAAGCCACAGACACATACAAAAATAATTATTGGAGAATTACCAATAGCATTTACATTTTGCCAGGTGGTAGTTGGCAGCCTGCTGTAAGGTTTGAGGATGACAGAGGAGAGGGAGTAGAAGTGCTCTATGCCCTTTTAGTCAGCTTTCCCCAAGCAGGGGTCACAAGCAGTAGGAACCTCACATTTTCGGCAGGACAAGGGACCGTGCATCGCTCAAGGCAGCTAGGATCGATTAACCAACCGTAATTAACTCTAACGCACCGGGAAGACAAAAATTAGGAGCTCGTGAGCGCTTGTGCCTCATGTTTTTACACAACCGCCACGAAGGGAGCCGGGCGTTGGGGCAGGACCCAGCCGCCCCGTGAGGAGGCGAGGAGCCCCCGGAGGCTGCGAGGAGCCACCTGGGCCGCTCCTTCCTCCTCTTCCTCCTCCTCCTCCTCCTCCCGCCGCAGCGGGGCCGATTGGCGGAGCCCAGCCCCGGTCCCACCCGCCAGAGGCGTGCCCAGGGCACCTGCCCCGCCGGGAGCCCCTGCCCGCCGTCCGGGGCGAGGGGGCAGTGCATGGGGCGGCAGGGCGCCCGGGGACCCGGACAGCGGCTCGCCGGTGCCGGCCAGGGGGGAGCCTCCGCTCGTCTGGCCCAGGGGCCGCCGCCGGCTCCGGGAAGGTCGAGGGCAGAGCCGGGGCGGCGAGGCGGAGGGAAGGGATGAGAAGTTGAGGGAGGACGGAGCGGGGGTGCCCTCTCCTCCTCCCGGCCCCGCCGCAGGTGCAGCGGAGCCGCAGCGGAGGGGCTCCGCGGGGAGCAGGGCCTGGGCTGAAGGGCGGCGAGCGGAGCCCGGAGCGGGGGGCAGCGGCGTTAACGGAGGCAGCGACGAGGAGAAACGGCCCCGAGGAGAGAGCGGTGAGGGGGCCGGGAAGCACCCCGGGGTGCCGGGTGGGCAGGGAGCGGGATGGCAGGAGCCGCAGGGGAAGGGAGCAGCGGCTATGCGGCGTCCCCCGGGGAGCGCCGTGCCCTTGGTAAACTGCCGAGGGGCGTCGTTTTGGGGCGAGGAGGGGCTTGTGCTCCCCCTCGTCCCTGAGGTGAGCCCGGGCTGGCGCTATGAGGAGAGGAGGGGGCAGCCCCAGCCACCCGGAGGCGCCCGTCGAGCGCCCCAGAGGCGGTGAGGACGGGCCGCCGGCTTCCTCAGCCCAGGGCAGACGCCCGGGAGAAGTTTTGGGGGCTAAATGGGGGGGGGGGGGGGGGGGCCACAGCAAGTGTTTGGGGTCGGGAGACCTTACCACGAGGGGCCTGGGCTGCCCTGCTCCCGGTGGGTGCCAGGTGATGTCCTGCCCCGTCACCTCTGTGGGGTTTAGGAGGGAAGGAGTTAAACGGCGAAGGGAGTGCGTCAATAAAAGTCACGGTGTTTGGACAGGTATTAAACGGTATCGTGACTTTCGTGGCTTGTTTACACACTCATCGTAGTATGGAACAATAGGAAATCATAAAACAAAAAAAAAACTGTTTTGTGTGCTCTTTGGGATTGCCTAGGAAGAGCAGCAGTGGATAAGTTTAGTAGAAGATAATCTTAAAGGTCTTTCCCCCAAAGCAAACACCTTGAAAGTAGTATTTTTGCTCTTCATGCCGTGACTAGGATTCTCAGTTTTCAAAGTAATTAACATGATATCAGTTGTTTCTAGATTTTTATTCTAAAAATGGCCTGAGTTATGCTTCCTATTGGAAACTGCCTGCTTGGTTTTCCAAGCAATTATCACCCAAGGTCACTTAAAGTATTATAGCTGAGCTAGTTTTATAGCACTGACACAACACTGTATGCAATTAACCTTTACTTCACATTTCCTTGTTGTTGTTCCCTTGCTCTAGTCATTGATCCAGACTGGGTACTGCAGTGATGTGTTTTTTTTTTTTTTTTTTTTCCTAGAACTACTAACAAGTTTGTGCTAGGGTCTTAAATTCTTCCAAATGGCTTTCATGCCGTTGTGAGCTGTCTTTGTTGAAAGAGTTATCTGTGAAATAGTGGGGAGTGGGCATGCATTGCTTGCATTTTGTTCTTGACCTTCGTGCAAGAGAAGTCATATGCTTGAAACAAGAAATCCATTTCACTGTGTCATGTGTATATTAAGTATAGGGACTCTAAGGTGAGTCTGAGTCCACTGTAACATGTCTAATCACATTAGGGTCTCCATTAATACCCCTTAGTTTTTATATTCTTAAAGCACACTGAGCTCAGTTAGGTTGTTCCCAAATAGGATACGGACCAAGAGACCTGCAGGTGGAAGAGCCTCGGAGATATCCTGGCCTCCTGGTTGTGTGTGGGGCTGGGCTCAGCTGTGCCACGCAGGGCAGAGGGCAGTGGGTCAGCTCTGCGTGCTGGTGGCAGCTCGGTCTGGAGCGTGGCTGCAGGCTGCTGTTGCAGTTCAATGGAGTTGCCACTGGATTTGGGCTTGGTCTAAGGTCAGGAAGGATGCTGCTCTAACTGTGGATTGGTCCCCTGTAAGGCACTTAGGTAAATTAGTTCCTGTCTAGAGAAATTGAATGTAGTCTGTGAGACTTCGGTGCCATATTTATCATATCTAAAAGACTTGAGAGGTTATGCTCTAAGCCTGGTCGACCATTTGGAACGGTAAGCGTATTAAAGGATTCACCTGGAGAGTTGTGTTTGAGCTAGCAAATGAATGCTGGGGGTGCTTTGGGACTGTAACAACATAAATTAGTTTGTAAAGAAAAAAGAGAATTTTCTTCCAAATGTCACATGATGCAGATTGACTTGATGGATTTCTAGAAATATATTTTATTCCCAGGACTAGAAAAACAATCAAATTTGTGTCTTCTCCCTGTGGTGTGTTACAACACATGCAGACCTTGAGTAAGAAGGTGCTGTGGCAAGCCTCGTATCCCCAAAATGATGCCACCGTGCATCAGTTTGTGTATGGCCTTTTATGGCACAGGCCTGTTGAGGCTTGTGCGGAGGATGTGCTCTGCTGAAACACTCCTACCACTTCAAGCGCCTTCTGCAATTATACTAATAACTGTAATAAAAAAAATCATTTTCTGACTTTTTTATTTTCTAATTGACCTTCCTGAGCCTGAACTGAGTTAACTTCTGACTTGAACAGCTGAGTATTTTGTTGCCAACACCTAACTTCCTTTGTGTTTTCCACTTTGGGCTCCTTGAGGCGCATCTTTCCACATCTCTGTTTTTGTCAGGCGTCTTGCTTTAGACTAGTACCAAGAACTCACATCAGTTTATTTTTATCTTGAACGAGTCCCTTATTGCGTATTTACTAGAAAAATCACAGTACAGCTTTAAAAGCTCTTGAGACATTTGTTGTAGGGTCATATTGAAGAGATGGTTACTAAAGTAAGAATCTGTTCCCTGCAGCTCCTAACTTAACAGAAATGCTTTTATTGCCCTTTCAGTATTAGTGATATTTAAGAAGAGAGACTAGAACTGGCTGACAAATGCTGATACGTGATAAGCATTTGAAATCATTCACTCTCTCTTGCTTGGAGTTTTATCCTTTTAAGAACTTTTAGCATAGGTGGTTGCTTTTTTTTTTTTTTTTTGGAAAGTATCTTGGGCTTAAAACTGACATTCTGATACAGACCACAGTGTTGTTTATGAATAGGCATTTTAGAGGGCTCTTCTGCTAGTTTTCCAGGAAGTAAAATACAGTAGCATCATTTAATAGAATTCTTGCTCCTAAATCATGTGTTTTCTTTTTTTCTGATTACATGGAAGGTTTTTTTTATTGCAGTTCTTTACTTGGCTCCAGTGTACTAGAGAAGTAGAGTCCCTTTGGAAGCTTTTAAAATTGTGATGTTTTAACATACAATGTTAAAATGTGTTCTCAACCCCTAAATATGTTGGTATTCTTACAGATGCTTTTATGAAATAATGTACTTGTTTAGCTGTTAGAATGCACATAACTGTGTCTGGGGCTAAAGAACACATGCAACATCCTTGCTTGAATATTGAACTCTTGGAAATAGTATTTAACACTTTCTACAACTGGCATAGCTACTAGCTCAGTTCAAAAAAGTTCTCTCTGTGGGAAGTAATCCAAAATGGGGAAAAAAAATACTCCAAAGATTGCTTTTTAAAAAAAACGTTAAATATAACAGTTATGATTTAGGGGTTAGAGAGGAGTTGAAAGACAGTGTAGTTTTCTAAGCATTATGGGTCAGAGTTGCTCCTTACTACAGTTTCTTGTAAGTAGCACAGTTGTCGTGCACATAACTTTATTCCTATAGTAAAACAAGTAGAGCTTTCCTCTTTGTTCTCTGCTGTGCTTTCCTTCTGTGAATGGATGGTTCAGCTTCATGAGAAGTGAGTGATCTTAGAGTGTTTTCCCCTCCTGCTCAACAACTGAAGGGAGAATTTACTGGGAAGTCAGGAATTTAATAGCCACCTTCAGGTTCTCCACTGAGTTGGAAATGAGCCCTGTTGAAATGGTGTGCTTTGTAAAAGAACAAAAACTGACAGAATTTTCTTGGTGGGGTAAAGCCCTCTCTTTAAGGGGAGGTAGCAATGTGAATGTAAAAGGTAGAGTTCCTTAAATTAAGGCAACTTAACTAGAAAAATTGTTTTCACCTATACATTAACAGCAGTCCTTTGGAAGTTGACATTTCATACTTGTGTTACACATGGGAATTGACTGCATAGCTGTAGTAACCTTCACACATTAAATCCCTGGTTCAAGGACTAGGTTGTAGCTGCATTTTAATCAGTGCCTTCACATCTGCTGAATTTGGAGTTTTTTTTTTTGTTTTTTCACCAACCTGGAAGTCATTTGACTTTCACATAAGTCACACGAATAAGGTTTTGTAATTTAATGCCAAGTACACTGATTCATAAAGTCTGGGTGTTTAAAAAAGGGCTGTATTGATTTTCAACAAAAGCATGGCCAGGAGTTGCACTGCTACTTACTTGTACTTAACTTTGTTTTCAGTACTTCTGTGTTACCCCCCGATTTAATGTTTAAAATGAGAGATTTCAAGTTCAGAGGAAAGTCAGATACTTCCTAGCTAACACTGTGAAAGAAGCATATGGGTCTGAATGAAATGTGGGTTAGGAACAGGGATTTTGGCCGGAGTAGTGCTCTGAACATTACAAGAACTTAGCAGCGAGGAGGTGCACAGCTTGCTTTTGAGGAGGAATGGGCAGTAGAGCTGCGAAGCCCGCAGTGCCTGACAACTCAGCAGTGTGGCTGGATGTGCTCTCTGCAACTTGCAGCACCTGGAGAGGGAATGTACTCTTCTCAACTCACTTGTGCATTTCTCCTCTCGGCTACACCTTTCCTTGAACTTGCTGAGACTGCAGATATAGTTATTCATTTGAATCTCTTTTGTATCATGAAAAAAAAAAGTACCTCCTACCCCCATCACAGTTGATTAAATACTGTTGTCTAAGATGAAACATGGGAAAAAGATGCAAGGAATAACAAGGCAAACACAGGAGATGTGCCAAATACATTAATATTTCATATTGCTGGAAACGATATAGTGAAATACTCCTTCAAATGAGTACTTAACTCTGTTTTCCCCCATCTCACTCGCTGTTACTGCACTGCAGAAGTAGTTTGTTCTGTCTCAGACTAACAAGATTCAGAACTTTTTTATGGGATAGTCGTTAGAGAATGTAGATGTTGCGTGCAAGTAGTTAGTGTTTATTCTGTACGTTTTCTTGGGAAGCCAGTTTTGCCAACTTACAATGTAAGCAAGTGCTGAAAATTACTTCTGTATAGCATGGGTGTGCTGAGACTTAAACTTGGACCTTAGTGGCAGTACCTTGAAGTGCATTCTTGACCAGGAGGTTGCTGCCAGTGAAGATCTCGCGGGTGAAGTTTGGCAGTGGCAGTACTCAGGATAGGGCATGTGCTGCAGATTGTGATGCCTTTGCAGGAATTTCCCTTGGGGGAAGGAAAGGCTGTGGTGCCTGCCGAGTCAGCAGGTGCACAGAATTACAGAACTGTTGGCTAGAAGGATCTCTGGAGGCTCTTACACAAATTTCCACTCAATGCAGGATAAGATTGGGTCAGCTGTGGCTGTTTCTTTTATCCAAATCCTGAACAGATCCAAGGATGGAAATCCCACATGCTCTCTGGTAACCTTTTCCAGTGTCATACTGGCACTTGTTAAGCTGCAGTTTGTGGCTGCTGTTCCCTGTGGTAAGAGCAAACAGATAGCTAAGGAGTTTGGCTAGGAAGCTAAAAGGGAACATCTGAACAAGTGGATTGGTAAGATAGAAACAAGTGCATACTCCAATCACAGCATTATTATTGTTTTTTTTTTTTTTTAAACCATTGTACCTCTCAGGTTGCTGCATGTTTGCCAAGTCACATGTGTGTGTGTTCCTGGTGGTCTTAGGGTATCAGCTGAAATTCTATTTATTGCTTGTGGGCCACGGGTAGTGCTGGCTGCAAATACTTGTGGTATAAGAGGTGCATCAGTTCTTAATGCACTGAGTGTGCTGCACTGATACTCTGAAGTGAGCTACAGGCCATGTAAATCTTGCTGCTATTCTGTACCTTGCTGTAAAATGAGATTTGAATCTCTTCTCTTTCTTTCTAGGGTTCCCTTCCACTAAGCCTGTTACACCTGAGGGAAATTGGAGGTCACAGCAGTCTAAATAAAACGTGTATGCCATATAAATACAAAGAAAGACTTGTTGTAGAATTAGACCGTTGATTAAACCTTGCTGGTCATTGAAAGATTGTTATTGCCTGTCCCTGGGATACTTCAGTGAGGTCAAAGAAACTGAACCTTCAGAGCTGTGCCTTTATGTATGGTGTTACTTGGGTACAGAAGTCTCACATGAAATAGAGCATATAATACTCGTGGGAAGTTTTGTTTACAGAAATTCTTCATTTTAGAGAGATGGAAAATTTGAGGTGATTTTAGTAACGTGACTGGATAGGTCAGCCTGCTCTTTGGGGCATCCATTGCTTGTGGAGTCTAGAAGTCTGTACATGAGCTATTAGTATAAATCCTGAGGACTTGCATGGAAATTCACCCACATTTGACTATGAGAATTTTCATTTGAAGCTTGAGGATGTTGTAAAAGGGATCCTACTCTTCTGTATGCTATGTCTACCTTGGAAATATAGCAGCTTTAAGTTACAATCTTTAACCGTTGTAGTGATATATTATTAATTTCTCTCCCCTGTGATACTTTGGCAATTGCTTAGCTTATTACTTAACTTTATTTTCGTGAAAGCACTCAAGAAGATTAGAAGACTCCAAATTATTGTAATCTCACTTTTTTAATGGAATAGTCAATTTTGCATCGTTACCATAATTTTTAACTTACTGTAGACTCTCAAGTTACTTCAACAGTAGGGCTGTAGTTAAGAGAGCATGTTTGTTATAAACCACCATCAGCTATTCCTTATTACACAGTGGTAGCGTTCAAAAAGTCCTAGTTGCTTTCCAGAAGTGGTTTAAGATGATCCCATCTTCCTGAAGGTGGAATTTCACTGGGTAAGGATAGGTGCATGAGCACTTGTACAGCACTTGGTGCGTATCTGGATGGCTCCTTGATTTGTTTTGGGTTTATACCCAGGTTGACCTCTGTGACTCTTGTTCTTAGAGCTGCAAGGCATCTTTATCTTGACTCTGGGTTGGATCCAAGTTCCATTTTTCTTTAATATTTGTAAATTAACAAGTTATACTTAATTCTTGGATTGTCTCAATCTTGTTTTTTAAGAGAAAAAAAAAAACTTAGCTTCAGAAAGGAAACAGTCTGAAGATATAATACAATTCTTGGCCACTACTGATACTAGAAACTGGCAGGAAGCTTCTGTGTATTTAAAATTGCTTATGCAGTAGCTGCATAAGCTTGAGTCTTTTCTTAACCCTTGCTGGAGTGCAGTTTGTACCTCTTAAGAAGGTTCCTGAGCTGATTTTTGTCTTCTGTCATTCTGATAGGCCTTTAAGATCGGGGGCATGAGCATTGTATTCAATAGGAGAAAAGCAGTTGTGTGCATATTTTTTCTCTTTTAACTATCGACTCATACTAGGAGTTGGTTCAAAGTGGACACCACAAAGCATGCACATATCTGAAAGCAGAAATTAAAAAAAGAAGTAACAAAAACCTGCCTGTCGATGCAAACGTTTCAAAGCACCCTAATGCTGAACAGACTGTCCAAGCTGGATCTCGTTGGAGTACAAGTTGTTGCTGCATATGATCTCCAGCAATGCAATTAATTGAGCTGAATAAGAGGAAAACATTTTTAATAAAGTATTTTAACTTTGAATAAAGTTTTATTTCCCACTGCAGTAACAAATGAGCCATGGTTTCCCTTGTGATTGTTTGTGTGGCTTATTAAAATGTAGTTATTTGCTATAGGATGAAATCACAAACAGAACAAAGAGTTACTCAGTGCTTCTAGGTGTCATGTGATGGCGTGACCAGGGAGAGGGAGAGCTTGTACCAAGCTGAAGCTAGCTGTAGTGAAAGATGAAGCATCCCCCTGCTCTTCCAAAGGATTATCAAGGTTGGAATAAAATCCCCATAAAATCTTTGTTTAGAAGGAATATATTGTTTCAGATAGTGAGGTTTGTTTGAGGCAGACTTTATGCTTGCCCGAGGTCTCTTCCAACCTAGATGATTCTGTGATAGCCTACCTAGGCTTGATCACATCAAGTTTGCAACAGTGCACTGCAGTTTCTTCCACCCTATTCTTTAAAGAGTCATTTTACCAAAGAAGAATCTTGGCACTGATAAGTGTTTAAAAGTAGGTAGGTTTCACTCACCCCCTTCTTTCTTTTTTGATGCTTAGTGAAACCAGTATTTCAGCTTGTGTCAGTGAGAAAGGGAAGGATTTTTGGGTGACTTTTCCTCCCTCCTAGTGAAATGCTCGGCCCATTGGTGGAGGCATCCCTTTCTCTTCTCTCTCCGCAGGTAACAGGATTTATTCGTTTTCCTCCCTGACTTACAGCTTCAGTTCCTGATGGCACAGTGTTGCATGTGTTGCCATAAGCTACACCAGGACCGTGCCATTGGGAGAGCACTCACTTTTTAGGGACAGATTCACTCACAAGGAATATAGGTGTTGCACTTCAAAGCAGGTGACTTGTGCTGTGCGTAGGCAGCACAGGAGCTGGGGGTGAAGTAACCCCAGACAGCACAGAAAAGACCTGCATAATATGGGGTGTTACTGCAGCGGAACCTGAGCCATCTGCACAGATGAAGGCGCAGGGGTGTCGGAGCAGCCTGCTGCTTCCTCAGGTTTCTGTGCTGTGCTTCCTTCTTGTATTGAGGCCCAGGGCAGCACGTCAGCTCTACTGCCACACCACATGTGCTGGGTTTCCTCCGGTCCGGGCTCAAAACAATGAGCTGCCTGCTGATGTCTCTGCATGTCCCCTTCCAGCCTCACCCCTCCGGTGGGCTGCAGGTCCCGTGTAAATGTCTCGGCACACAGCAGAACAAAAGACCACTTGCTGCTCTTGCCCTCTTTGCTCTCATTGGAGTTATTAAAATCCATTCTTGAGTTGCTGTGAATTGTTGATCGAGCTTGTCGGCTAGCCCTAGGAACATGAGTATTTCAGAGGCTGAAAAATCTTTAGGGAGCTCATTTTCATGCAGTTATTTGGGCGGGTGCCTCTGTCCCTTCCAACCAGAACCATTCTATGAATCGTTTATCCTGAGGTGAATCTCTTCGTGGCCAATGCTGTCAATATTGCAGCATTATCATGCTGAGGTGTGTCGGTCTTGCTGTGGTTTATGAGTGACTTTGTTTAAAAGATTGAATATATTACTGTTAATAACTTAGCAGTCTTGTAGGAATTTTTAATATATTCATAGATGATCTTTTTAGAGATAATCAGTCTTTTCAGATGTTTAGGATTATTCTTCATGGCCACGAAGTTTCTAATTACAGCAGTTATTTCAGAAAGCCGGTGGTGAAGTGCTAGCAGGAATGTGACCTCAGTCACTGTTGGTCTATGTTCATCTTAATAAGGCATTGTCTTATATACGAGTTCTATTCCCATGTCATCTTTTTAATAAAATCTACCTACTAGCATGTCTATTCAGTGTTTTGCCTGCTAACTCTAAAACCTGTATTTTTGAATATCACCTTTTGAGTGACATTTTTAATTTACTTTTTTTTTTTTTTTGCAGAGCTCTTAAAAAGCTTAGGTATAACCCTGTCTTTAATAAAACCTATTACACAAATGTTACAAAAACCCAAAAACCTGTTACACGAGCCCTCACTGAAAGGGCTTCATAAATCAAATAGCTTGTGGACTCCTTCATAACTGCTTTGCTGTTTGCATAAGTGACACAGTGGGTCTGTGGTGGACGCTTACAGCAACCTCGTCATGTCTGTAAAACTTCCTCTCAGCTGTAGATGTGGCACTCCTGTAGTCATGGAAATGCTTCAGTCACTGAGTAAAAGAATGCAGTAGTTGAATAAACTGCACAAAGTAAGTGCAAAGGCGGTCCCTGTTTGTGTGCACACCATTTCTTTCTAATCATTTCCAATAACATCTTAATTTATTCATTTGGTTGAAACAGGAGCCTGTAGTTACAAGCCAAATCTCAATACTTATCTAAAACATTGCAACACAGAACAACAACCAGAGCATGCACTACCTCAGTAATTTGTTGCAAGATCTATGATAGGAAAAACTGAAGAATATAAATCTGAAAGTTCTGCAGTCCTTGTTAACAGCATCTCTTCCTAGACAATGTATTTCGCTGTTCCACGGCTCTGTACGTACACAAATTTCTGATGCTTTCATCTCTGAGAGCACATGGGGTGTTGAGTAGCAGTTACTTCCTAATCTTAAGCTGCAGTGTGCTGCCTGCAGTCAGTTTGTGGGCCTGATTTCCTTTAATGCTCCTAAAGGATTATGGCATCATACTTCCTATTACCTACAGAATACATACAGTACAGTGAGTGGGATTATAGGTTTGAGTGTGTTTTGCAATTGCCAGCTTTAAAGGTGTAGGAGTCAACTTTCAGACTGAAGAACGGGGTCTTGTCTTACCCTTATCTGCTATGTCACTTTATTTAAAAATCTTCGTGTGTCTGTGATGATTTGATCCTCTTCTGAATATGCTATTACATATGATTTGGTCAGTGAGTATCTTCAAATTGTGGCATTTCTGTATACCAGTGCTTGACAAGAAACACTGAAGTGGGCTGGTATTAAACGTTAAAGAAAATGTTTTGAGGGGAACCTGAAATTTTATTTTTATTTTTTTTCAAGTGATGTCCTGGAGGACATCACAAATAGAAAGGAAGACCTGTTCTTTTATTTGTTCGCTTTTAATTTGTTCATTTATTTTATTTGTTCCTTGGTATAAGTAATGCACTGCATTCATGCTTGTGTGTGTATATATATTTTGTATTTTTGTTGTTAATACCACCAATTTGCTTGTGGCTGATAGAGCTGAGGCTTGCTTTGGTTGCATATATTTTATTACTGAATCATTCTGTGAGTAGTGTTAGAGAACCATTTATTTGTTTTGGAATATCTTCTTCCTCTTTCAGCTTTACACTTAAGTGTAAATGGTTTTTGTTAGTCATTCCTGGCTATCTTGGGCTTGATAAAATGCTTTGCTTACAGGGCCTTTGGTCATGCAACTGGCTCTGTAGGGCTTGGCTCTCTATTTGTTTAACTGAAATGTTTACAAGCCTGTGGAGGCTGGATACCATTTTTTATCTGTGAAACTGTTTAATAACAGTGAAAGCAAACAGATTTACATAAAATAGGTGGATGTTGATGGGATTTTGAACAGGCAGTGCAGCACTGGGGCTCCAATAAATTGGGTAACGTGGGTAACGTTTCAGGTAACAACCTGCTTTTTGGCCCGGCTCACGCTCCACTGCCCAAGATAACCTGTGCTCGCTCTTTCTCCTCTTTAATGCTTCAGTTTTATGAAGAGCAGTAGTAACCCACAGTCGGTAGCTGCCAGTGCTTTACGGGGAGCTTCTGGTGCTCTCAGTAACCTGTTGGCTTTCAGCCACAGCCTAGAGCAGCCTTTAACGCACCGTGCTTTCCACAACATGTTTTTTTTCTACAGCTAGAAGGCACACTATCTGAAAACCATGTTGCGTGTGTTGATACCTGTGATTGGCCTCAGTGGGACTGACTGCTGAGGTGACGCTGTCCTGCTTATTGTCTTGCTTATGGTTCTGATTTCTTGCCCCCAGGTGGGGGCAAGATGTGAGCTGGTGGGTTAGGTGATGTCAAATCTGACTCGGTGATGGAAAGCACCCTGCTCTGCAGTGTATCCCGATGTGGAACCTGCATAAGATTTGCAACTTGTATTTCAGTTTATTCAATGATAAATATGCCTCATTTCTTTGTCCAGAAAAGTTTTCTGTTTTCCTGCCTTTTCTTCAAGTACATTCAGGTCATTCATGAGTTGACAGCTCTAAAAGTAAGGTTTTTATTCTCCTTTCTGAAATGCTGAATTTTATATAACTAATTGATAGTAGAGAGAGAGGACAATACTGTGAGCAAGGCTCAGGTGATAAATCTGTATGTTACAAGGACTCTGTTAGCAGTTTGCAGTGAGTGCTGTTTGCTGAAATGCACATAAATCTCAAATTCCCCATTTTTGGTAATTATACTTCTGTGACGCACCTCATTAGCTTCCCACTTGCAGCTAGTCATTTCAGTGCTAATCAGCATTTGCACTTGGGCTTGCAGAGGTGAAAATCTAGTTGGTAAGCCTGCTTTTTTAATGCGTTCTGGTATCTGTTAAATTGTAATGAGAAATTGGAAACCTTCGGGTAAGATGAGAGTGATCAGTGGCTGGAAAGATTGCTCCTTTGCTGTCAGTGCAGTGCTGTTATTTGGTATGAAGGGCACCTTTCTAGGTCCCAGTCTTCTGACCAAACTGCCCAGGTAAACTCAGCCAACCATAGCAAATCTAAAGAAAGGTTGAAAGGAACGAAAGGACTTGAAAAATTTGCTCCTGTCACGCAACTCCACGTCTGTAAACTTTATTCACTTCTTTGGAAGCGGGGAGAGTTATGTTATTAGTGACTAAAGAGTACTGCTTTACTACTATGTGTAAGTACTGCTTGCTTTTTTGAGCAGTGTTATCTATTCTCACAGTTTGAGTTCCAGCTGTGCTGAGTGCCAAGGTGCTTGAGAGCTGCTTTGGCTTCTAGAACGGACTGCTCTTGGGGGGGGGGGCCGCCCCAAACAAAGAACAAAACAAACAAAAAAAAAACAGAACCACACTGAAAACAGTATTGCTGGCTTGAAAATGGGTATTGCTGGGAGATTCAGAAATAGGCAGGTAGGCAGCCAGCGGAAGAAACCAGAGAAAAGTCCGGGTTTTAATTACAGGGTGGTTAGCATATTGTTAAGGGTTGGCAGTAAATCTTCCCTTCGGTATGTATTTCAGTGCTGTAACTGACTTGCATAAATTATGAATATGGATGATTTAAAAATATTTTTTAGGATTGAAATACAAACATAGTATTAGTTCAGTTTTAAAATACTAATTTAAGCATTAAGACTTTTTTGTATAATTCATATAAACTTAAACGTCACTCCATTTCTGTTTCCAAATTTTCCTGTGTAGGGCCTTCACGAATAAAACGCGGAATTCTTATCTGCACAGTCACATTTCCTGTTCTCAGTCCTGCTTTGTCTTTCTGGGTGAATAGTAACATGTTCTGTTAACGTAAAAATAAACCAGGAATTAGAACTCTTAATCAGCTGGAAACATCCCTTCAACAGTCCTCTGTGTAGGTGCTTGGTTTTCTGCAGCCCACATTAAAACTTGTACTTTCTCTTGCATTTGTAAAACGGCATGCAAGTCATTAACTTTATGAGAAGCCATTGGAATAGGTTTAATGTTTAACTTCTTGGTGTTTCTTTAACTTCTTCCAAGAGCTGAACTCCTTACAGACAGCAGTTGCTTTTACTTGTATAAAGCTGCTCCTGACATCTCCTTTTTCTCCATAACTGTTCTTGTTTTTTGGCTGAGAGGAGTAAAGGGTTTCCATTCAGTGGTAACTGTCTTAAGTATTTTAAAAATAATAATAAAATTGGGTTTTGTTCTTTCTTATTTTTATGCCTTCTGCTATAAAAGGCCATTATATGCCACCAGAAGGAAATCTTATTCTATGCAGGAAAATTCTAGGCAGAAAGATTTAGGACAGAGGTAGAAAATGTTTTTTATATTATTAACTATGATGGAGAAATGTCATCCTCTGGCTTTGGCTTTTTTTTTCCTTCCTACTATACAGACACTTGACAATTCCTTTTCATAGGATCCCTCGGATCCAGCAGCAGAACACAGTGGTGCTGGATGTTGATCCCTTTTAGATATTTTGCCGATGGCTTATTCCGGGAGTTTGTGGATGATGGGTTGCAGGGAGAGGCACCATGTTCCAGTTTCGCTGGGCTGGCATCAAAATGAGCCTTGTGGCTCTTGGAGGTGAGCCGAGTTGGAAATTCCCATCAAGATGGGCATCAGCAGCTCTCTGTGCCATGCTGGAAGTACCTACGGTCTCCAGAGAACTCCTGGCTGATGGCAGGGAGCTGAACACACAGAATTGTGTGTTATTGCCAGTGATAGCTCACTCAGTGTCTGCTACCTGGTCTGCAAAATGGGAATTGGGAGCATGGTTAGTTGGTGAACTGAGTGCTGTTGCATATTGCCCTTGCTTGTGCTCGATGCAGACCTTGCAAGCTCCCAGCCTGGGGCTGGCCAAGGGATGAAGTTACGAGGCCTCATCCTGGGGGCTCCCACCACAGGTGGAGACTTCGGTTGAGTGCAATACAAGGTCAATGCCATTGCTTCCAGTAAAAAATGTCCCTTAGTGGGCATTTGTCTAATAGTGTCCCGTGTTTATTACCTCTGTGGTTTGGCAGGCCCTGTACGTATATTTTCCTGTCCCTGTGGAAGATGGTTGTGTTGAAAAGGGGAGCTCCATCACCAGCATTTTGTAACAGTTCTGAGTAGTGAAGGTGCTGCGAGGCTTCTAGAGAGGAGTGTCATCTGTTATCATCAATACACAGCAGGAGAGGAAAAACTAATGTTTCATAACTGGTTGTAATTATATTGACATATTTCCATGTTAGCTAGCTCGTGCTTTATGGGAGGCTCATAAAGATTGTCGTTCAATGTATTCTCATTTAAAGCAGCGCTGTGCAGTGAGAGCGGGGATCGGAAGAGGTGGTGTGGTACTGTAAGCATCCTAAGGAAGTGCAGAGGTAATTCTGGGTGGCTTTTGGTGGCACGTGCAGAGATGAAGCAGTGGAAAATACGCCTTTGGGCTAAGTATTGTACCTGCATGCTCACTAAGTCGTGCTGTGCTTGGAGCCTGCGTCAGGTCAGGAGATCAAAGTACAGCATGGGGCTCTTGCATCTGGCAGCCGGTTGGATCACGGAGTGCCCTTAGGCTTCTGATACCTCTGATTCCCAGTGATCTCAGAAACATTAACTGTTTCTGCGTTTCCCAATCCATTTATGGTTTTGTAACATCCCTGTTGTTGACAGAAGCAGTAACTTATACCACGGGAATGCTTATAGCATGAGGAGATGTAATCAATAGTTTTTTCTTCCAAGTTTGACTGATCACTTTCCTTTCGTATTTCATTGATCAACCATTTTTATTTAAAACCAAGCTTACGTAGTGCATGCTGTCCTCCAGCGGCATTGATGGCGATAGCTGAGCCCGCAGTGTCTGTGCCCGCAGTGAGCCATGCACCGGGACGGGCTCGTCCTTCCCCTACACAGCCCCCTGCTGCCCTGTAAAATCCGTCAGTCCCACAGGTGGGAATGAAACAAGGGGAGTAGTGAGGTAATTAGCAGGGGCCTGGGTAGTCACATCCTTAAATCGGGAGCTTCCGGGTGGGCAGCTGAGCCTCGTGGGGTGCTGCATTTTTATTTTTATTTTTTTTAGAAAGCCTCCAGTGGAAGCCAAGGCCTGGACCCAAAAGGCAATTTAATGCTTTAAGTGGTCTGTGAGATGTGGCATTTGTGCTGGAAGTGTAACCAGTGAGAAGTAATGAAGCCATGCAGTACTGGACTCGTTTTTTTTCTCAGTGTTGGTGTTATCATTCATTTTTTTGTCAAAGCTTTAATAGTTTTTAGGAAAAAAATGGAGAGGCAAGCTGTTTCTCACGTAGAAAGAATGCTTTTTTGAACTTTGGAGAATAAATAGGGCTATTGTTTTGTTTAATTACTGCTGTTTGCAGGGGAGGAGGTGTTTTAGGGTCACTTCTGACACCCTAATTGAGGCAGCTTAGCAAACAACTTGATCTCATCCAAAGTCAGAAAAGAATGCAACGCAGTAAAGATTTTAAAAGCCACTGGTAATATTTGCAGCAGGTAACTTCCTCTCTCTTCCCCGTAAGTGTTATCTTTGTAAAATTGAGCTTTGTGCCTAGAAACAGTGAAGCTTCTCCAAGTTCTTCCCAGAGTGGTACTTCAGCCCATGGATGTGTTGTATTCGGAGGATCTCAGTGAATTCTTCGTGCTTCAGTTCTTTACTACCTGCTTGTGGGTAGCATAAGATTTTACTGTGGCTCTTCCTGGTGTGGGCTTCTTTACAGCAAAAGGAGGAAAAAACATCTTTGCCCGTGTGTACCTGTGTGCGTAGGCACATGGCTGCTGGTGGTAATAAGTTGGTAGGATTTTCATAAGCGCTGGTCAGTAATCTCCTAGGTGGTGGCTAATGCTCTCTGAAGACAAGCGTGGAACAGATTTTAAGTGCAGTAAGAAGACTTCTTACACGAGAGATGTGATTTAAATAATCTATGTACCTTGTTGTAATTCTGCAGCTTTGTTAGACTCCGTGTGCTTACAAAAGCTTTGAGGTCAAGGAAGCTGCAGAATCTGGAGTAGGAAAAAAATGGGACATAATTCAGAAAGACCCACATTAGATTGTAGCAATACAATTCAGGTGCTCTTTTGGTGAGCTGGTAATCCACCTAACATTACCAAAAACAAACAAACAAAAAAACTAAGCAATCTGTAGGAGGGTTGCAGGAGAACACTAAGGAGATAACAAGGCCTGAGTAGTAGCATTATCAGTTTCTGTACTGCTTATTTCTAAAGGACACTCTAACAGACTCCTGTTTCCACATAGGTTTGGTTTGGCATGAGAAAAGAGCAGATTGTTTGGTTTGGCTTGTCCTTGATTCCCTGTGCTAAGAGGGTTAATGTGACTGAGGGGCATTCTGACATGCCCTCTCCATGCTTGTCATGAGCTTTGTTTTCATCTGGCTTTATTCACCAAAACACAAGGAAAAATCTTTTCCCATTCCCTTGAAGCCTGCTACTGTCAAGAACTGCCTTTAAAGTGATGTTGTTTTTGGTGTAGACTAGAGTTCATGCCTGAGTATCTGTGCAAGTGCCAATTAAAGCAGCTGGAGAGTCCAGCACTTGTAGAAGTGCTTCAGTGGAGGTTGATGTGGATGTTTGTGTATGTGGCATAACTCCCTTTATTTCATTTGTTCTCATACACAGAGTGCAATTTTTGAGAGATTAAAGTAGTCGCGTTGGTTCTTATTGGTAACATCTTCCTGCCAGCTTTCAATTTTCCATCCCAATGTGGCTGATCAGTGTTACACTAACCAATAAAAACACTGCCTGAATTTCCATGTCATTTCCATTCCATGAATTTCCATTTTAGAGGAAAAACCTATCTTCTTAATTCTTACTAGCTTATAAGAAAATAAAACAGCAGAAAATGCCATCCTTAAATTAGAATGGAAGCCTGAAGGCTGTGAGTGTCCATCAGAAGCACTTGCAGCAGAAGTGCTCATAACCATGTCAACAGTAGGGGGGTGTGGGTCTCGGTACAGTGAACACAAACTAAAAAGTAAGAATTGTCATATTAGAAGTTCCAGTTCAGGGTGAGAGACTGAAATGTATCTGTAAAAGTGTTATATCCTATGCTGAAAGGAATAATAAATGACACATTCATCCTTTGGATCTGATGCGAGAATAAATGAGGAATTCTAGACTTTGGGTCTTCACGTGTGCTATCAGGAATACTTAATTCACTCAGTATATTACGATGACAGTAATGCAGTTGTGATTTTAAATATAATCCCGAACGTAGCAGGATCTGGCTTTCAGAGCTGACTACAAGATCTTGTAGCTGTTGGTTTGCATATATAATTCAGAAGCAACGTGTGCAGTATCTCCGTGGAGGGTACCAGCCTCATCGTCTGTGTCGGTTCCCCTGCAGTGTACTGCAGGTGCCCTATCGATGTCTGTGCTATAAGAAGTCTTGTCTACTCTCTGTTCCAGATGGAAAGGGAGGAAGGGGGGAAAAAGCAGACCTTGCTGGAAAATGAGCACTACCACATGTATTCTGAAGCTTAGCGGCTCTGTTCTTCCCCCTTGACTGTTGCAAAGATATTTTTGAGATAGGGAGATGTGATTACCTTTCATGGGTCTACTGAGTTACATTACATAACGTTTTTTCCCCTAATTTCTAGGTAATGTACCAACCTGTTTTCTGTTGATGTAATGCTTCTATTTTTTGTTTCAGCTATGAAGCCGTACACTCCAGCTTTCATCCTCCTGTGGAGCGCTGTTGGGATAGCAAGGGCTGCCAAAATCGTTGTTGTGCCGCCAATTATGTTTGAAAGCCATCTTTATATTTTTAAGACTCTGGCCTCAGCCTTGCATGACCAAGGTCACCAGACAGTGTTTCTCCTCTCTGAGGGCAGAGAGATTCCTCCATCTAATCACTATAGACTTCAGCGCTACCCAGGGATCTTTAACAGCAGCACCTCGGATGACTTTCTCCAGTCCAAGATGAGGAGTATCTTCTCTGGGAGACTGACGGCCCTGGAACTGTTCGATATCCTGGACCACTATTCCAAGAACTGTGACATGATTGTTGGCAACCAAAACCTCATGCGTACCCTGAAACAGGAAAAATTTGACCTGCTCCTGGTAGATCCCAATGAGATGTGTGGATTTGTTATAGCTCACCTTTTAGGGGTTAAGTACGCCGTCTTTTCCACTGGCCTTTGGTATCCAGCAGAAGTGGGTGCTCCAGCTCCCCTCTCTTATGTTCCAGAGTTTAACTCGCTACTCACAGATCACATGAACTTATTTGAGAGGATTAAAAATACTGTTGTGTATCTTATTTCAAGATTTGGAGTCAGCTTTTTGGTTCTGCCAAAATATGAAAGGATAATGCAGAAATACAAGGTTATGCCAGAACGGTCCATGTATGACTTGGTTCATGGATCCAGCCTGTGGATGCTTTGTACTGATGTAGCACTGGAGTTTCCAAGACCCACGCTACCAAATGTTGTTTATGTGGGAGGAATCCTAACCAAACCGGCCAGCCCGCTGCCAGAAGTAAGGTTTGCTGAGCTTTACAGTAATTCCTGTGGTATCTGGTTTACCTCATATGATGAGTGGCGGTTCTAAGCAATGAATTTTAAAAGGGATTGGTATCTTGATGTTTTAGAGCTCGTTTTGTTTTTTCTCAGAGGGAATGAATATACCCCTGAAGTAGTTGGAAGTGGCTTGGGGCGGGGGGAGAAACTGGAATGCAAACTCATCAAAATTAGTCTTTTGTGGTTGCAGGAGGTATTTTTCTTTGGAGTTAAGTGCTTAATAATAGAGGAGAGGAGAAGGCAGTATACACTAACTTGAAAATTACTTCTAACCAAGTGTGGGTTAAAATAGAAGAATGATCAGGTGAAGAAATTTACACTTAAATAAGCCCATTAATAGGTTATACCATCTTTAATTTCATGATATTAGTGTTTTTAGGGAAAGTTTGCTTCCTTTGGTTTGATAGGAAAAAATGTCTTTAAGCTAGCTGTATAGATGCATGAAGAAACTATAAAATTGAACAAATGGAGATGATGTGAGTTGACTTAGGAGGCACCAGTGCTGTATTTGGATAAAAAAAGCTTACTCTTATTTGCCATCAGGTAATGAACTTCAGACTGAAATAGTAATAGTGGATGGATAGATTCCAGAAATCCTGGCTGCTCAGATTAATAATTAAGCTTGATTAATACAGTGTACCATGTGGTCTTGAAACCTGATAGCCAAGAATGCCTTTGTGCAGCAGGAACACAATAGTGAGTGTGACAGGCAGAACAAAATTTCACAGAAGATCATGTCATTTGCACTTACTATTTATCTATACATAAACAAATAGATCTTGATTTGGAGTTGATTAATAATAGACACTTCTGGCTGAGCAATAGGTAGGTAGATCTGCACCACTTGCCGACTTGCTTCTGAAAATGACTAATTTGGCCTTTGCTTTTTGCATGAGAACTTGCAGGCACACTTTTCATCTGTTTTTCCCCCAACAATTGGTCTTGGAAGGGTTGTTTTCTCTTCTTTACACTTCCTGTTCTGACTTAGCAGTACCTTTTTTCACCAGTTCAGGAAAACATCAGACAGTTCTGCTTCAGGCTGCAGGATTTGGAACGCTGTACCAATTCCCTTTTTTTTCTTTTTCTTTTCTTTTTTTTTTTTTTTTTTTTTTTTTTCCCCTGCTTAACTTCCGTTGTGTTTGAGCACTTGCTGAGCTTTTTGAACATGCAGGAGCTTGTCTGATAGTATGCTACTATCCAGTGAATCTTCCTAGAAATTCAGAAGTGGGCAGACTTTGTGTAGTCTTGGCACAGATTAGGGCACTCCCGTAGGTAGCCTAACTTGCAGGAAAGCAGTCTTCTGGCTTTTTTCTTTTTTTTTTCCAAACTTGCTGGAAACAGAAGTGTTGAGGTACTAACAGCACTGTACTACTGTTCTTACCCAAGCCATCAAAGTGGTTCCAAAGAGTGTTTATCAATATGGTGATAAGCGTGATTTCTATATATATAAATGTGTATGTCTTTTTTTTTTTTTTTTTTAAGTTGATAAAAAAGGTGAACTCTCAAATGAGGATTTGGGAGTAAGATGGCTGCTGCAGATTCCTGCTTGGAGCAAGGTCTGCTGCTTTAGGATAATTCTAGGCCTCCATTTAGGGCATGGTCTCTACCCATATCTCTTTGTATTGCAACAGGAGGAGGATACAATTGTCTTCTATTGTTGTTTTTTGGAGAACAAATTCAGGTTAGGGAACATCATATTTTGCATGGTTTTCATTTGATGGGTCCCCATAACAGGTAGCCTGTTAATTGTATTAGTGAACAAAACAGTGCTTCTTTAACAAGCTCTCCCTTAATGTATAGATATGTGTTTAGAAAGTGTCTAACTAGTCAGCACGCAGATACCCTGAGATAGCAGATTAAAGGTGGTCTTGTGCTGTCTAAACAAAGTTCAACCATACTCTCTCCAGGATGGCCTTTCTGACTGGATTGAATTTCAGCTGTTCATTTTCCAAACTGATATTTTCTTTTTCTGTAAGAAGAAAAATGTCTGTTCTGTTGCATGATAAATTTGGGTGCTGTCATCATTGTCTTTTATGGTTTCTTTGGATTGGTCTTCAGGGTGAAAAATCAACTGTCCCCAAAGCAAGCAGAAATTTTCTATAAAATGAGATGGAAGAATATGAAAAGAACAGTTTTACTTTGCTGTTTTACTATAGGGTTATGCCTATACCTATTTGTGTATAAAAATGCATGTTTATATACATACACGTGTCTATACACACATACAAACATTTACATGTATATACATTTTTAAACCTTCTTGAATCGCTTCTGTGTACTTCCTGAATTTGCTCTGGAACCATGAATGTGGCTATGAAATGTGATGGGAGAAGACGGAACCGTAAGTAGAATCTTCAGTGTAATCAGGCTGCCAGTGACCTTGAGGTGGGCCTATAGGTAGCGTGTGTACTGGCAAATATTTATTGCAGTGGGGTTAAAGGAAGAAAAACACAAAAGCCAATTGTGATTATTTATGAACGAAGACATTTTTGCCTTCTTTTCAGTGCTACTGGGCAATTCGTTCTTATATTAAGTGTGGGCTTTGATTAAATATGAAAATGAGAGCATTTATCTCTTATCATATCGCTTATCCACGTTTATGCTGCTATACATAATTCCACTTCCTGTGGCACGTATTGTAGGTAAATTGGGCAATCGGATTCATTTTCTAGATAAAACTCACATCTTTCACTGTACTCTGTCAGATGAGAAGTGGCTGGCTGGTGCCGTGGCTGCTTTCAGCTGCTGTCCTGTCCTGGGGCTGGAGCCCTCACCACAATGGCTTCGGCAGCTTTCTGCCTCGTGCCTGAGGCTGAGGCGGCCACGGAGCTGCCTCAGCAGTGGCGACTGGGCTGGAAGGAGCGCTGGGTGACAGGGCTCCCCCTGCCCAGAGGCTGTGGCTGCCGGCCTCAGGAGGATTGGGGGGCTGCCCAGAGGCCAGGGCCTGCCTCAGGAGGGCTGGAGGTGGCTGCCTGGGGCAGGCCTGGTCTGCTGGGGGAGGCATGGGGGCAGCTGTTGGCCGTGGCGGCAGCCTGCTGTTTGTGTAGCAGAGAGGGGGAGACCTGACTCTTGCTTTGCTCTGTTTAATCTACGCTAATATTTCTGACTCAGGGCTGTGGCAGGGTTTTGTAAATCCCCCAGCTGCTCCTGCGTACTGCATGCTGGCTCTGTTTGTGGAGTACTCTTGGTGCACGTAAGCTAGATGGTTTTTGGAGGATGCTAAACTGAAAGCTTAACCGGTATAGGGGGTTAGCCTGGCCCTCAGCAGAGAGGTGCTCTGGCAGGAGGTGACTGAAATTTACAACAGTGACAGATTTCCTCCTCTGTTCTTCTGGTCTTTGCTGCAGGTAGATTAAGCTCGGGGTAGGCACAATGCTCCCTATAGTTAGAGGTTGTCTTCTGTGGTGGCTGCAGAGCTGTGCTCACTGGTAAAAGTGCATGGATTTCAGCAGTGCTTCTTGCATGAGTGCTGTGCTCTGCGGAAGATGAGAAGACAGTTCATGTGCCTGCTCTTGTTACCCATAAATGAATAGAAACTTACATATGTATGGCAAAGAGTCCATGGTTTGTACAGGTAATTGCAAAAATAGCGCTTTTTGATTTGTTTAAAGGGGTAGGCTTGCCTTAAAAGGCCCAAAGCTGGAGACAGACTCTAAATATCAGTCTCTAAGGTCAGTGCTGACTTAAAATACTGAGTGTATGGTGTCACCTGTATTTTCTGGTTAGCTGGCAATGGCAGCTAGGAAGAAAAAGGCTCCTCTGCCACCTCCTTGTAGCACTTCTCCAGGGGGATCCTGTTAAGCTAGGTGAAACTGGAGTTCTGAAGTAACGCACGTTTTAAGAAACAATGGGGAAACCTCTACTGTGGCATCGGTATCTTGTGAGTAGGTTGTTAGGTAGTTAGACATTAATCAGCCTGATAAGATACGTCCTTGAATAAGGGTAGAAACCCTATGGCTCTTCTAAGCAGCAATGTCAGGAAATACCAACTGTGTAGTCAGGGAGGGGCAAAGGGCACTGAAAATGAGGAGGGAACTGTGCTGCAAGAAAAGAAGGTAAACATTATTTTGAAAGACTTATTTAGATCAACCAGTTGTCTCTACGGGTGTGTTGGGACATAGATTGGATCCCACAGTTTGGATACAGTTGTCTGTGAGATCATCTGTATTAACATTTGTCAAAAACATCACTGAAAGTAAAATCATGCATACTGTCTGACATGCAAATTGAGCTTTTCTTTCTTCATACCTGCACAGCTTTTAAAGCCTCTTAACTGCTTTTGTAATATCCTGCTTTAGTTTATTGCTGATCTTGAGGCACTTTTGGACTGAATGGCACTTATTATTGCTATGAAAAGAGAAACAAACATCAGTTTGTTTTTTAATTCTCTTCTACCTGAGTAAATTTATGCTGCAGAGGATGCTCACATTTCAGAAGTAAAAGCTATCCTTTCAGCCATAGTTGTCATCAAATAGTAATTAGAGTAATTTATTTGCTCCTCCCTGTAGATCTCTTATCTAATCTTGCTACTATATTCATCTAGATCTAGGTAACAAATTGGTGGCTTTGAAATATCTTTATTAAAAAGCTTTTTGAGTCTTGCGGACAGTTGCCTGTTTAGACTGGTGTTAGTTGACTTGTCTTTACAGTTTGGTGGAAGAATAAGGAGGCATTTCTTAGATCAGATTTTTATTTCATTCATATTAAGGACAATTTCCTTACAGCTTGCTCTTGCAAACTGTAGCATTAGATTTGAGCACATTGCTAGTACCATTTTTTATTATTTTTTGTTTTAAAGGACTGGGAAAATAGTTCTTATGGAGCTACTTTTGACAATAAATATCTGGCAACGTGAAGCAATTCTAGAGCTCTTTTAAAATGCACATGATGCATCAGCTGGGGAGGCAAAAAGTCTTATGAGGATGATAAAGATGTGGCCACTGTGTGAATTCTGTACTGCACCGTATAATCATGTGTTCTGTCCCTTAAATATATTTCCACATACAGCTTCATCACCACTGACTATTGATCTTTTGCTACACAAGGAAGTACGTAATCTGAGCTCTTTAGGTACAGCCATCAGAAATAAAAATTACCTTTTTTCACTGTCATAATCTCCAGTCTTAAATGCTGCAGTACTGCTAGGTTGATGAACCACATCTATTCCAGCTGTAGTGTTGCATTTCCAGTTTGGGAAGAAATGTGTCTTAGCATGTACATAGTAAGAGAGGGGAAAGAGGGTGCCATGATCGTTTCAGAAGTCAGGTCAGTATCTCCAGTAAAACTTTGGAAGGAGGTCCTCTGAGTACATAAGCTGGCGTCCTGCACTCTGAGGGGCAAATACCAAACCTCTGCAAGTGTTTGGGAATGGAAGTCCTCATTCCTGGCCTTCAGCAGTCCTGTGCTTGCATCAAAAAGCAAGTTGTCTTGTTTCGTGGATAGTCATATAATGTGTTTTTTTTTTTTTTTTTTTTTAGCTAAATGATTGCGTGCACTGGGAATGGAGAATTCAGGGTTCAGTGTGGGTGTTGCATAGGTCAAATTATGAAAATTAAAAGCAGCAGAAGGTATTTCCTTCATTTAAAAAAAAAAAGTTAATAAAAGCTATTACTGTAAACAGGTTTTCTGATTTTAGAATGGTCTTATTCATTTTCATGTTGAAGTGCACAAATCAACAAAATTAATTCACGTTTGTAATCTGCAGTGCTTTAATGGTGAGTGTCAGCTGCAAGTTTTTAAGGCCAAGCTGTATGTAGGACAAATAATGAGCTAGTTTTATTTCCATGATTGTCTTCTCTGGCATACTATAATTTCTGATATCATGGAGAAACAAAAGGTAAGATCATATTTCCAGATGCAGGTTTTTTTCTCTTGTATTTGGTACATGCATCAGCTTGAGCAGTGATGTGTTCAGAGCTGACATTCAAGACCAGCAAGCCTAATTAATAATGTTATTGATTTAAAAAAAATTGCAATCAAGCCAACTTTTCTTGTCAGATGTCCTAGTTGCTTAAAAGTTATTTAGGTAAAGCAGATACCTTGTGTTTGGCTGATATTCTGCTTGGGTGTTAATTGATCCTGTTTCTGGTTAGCTTTAGGTGGCAGCCATCCTCGACGGCAGTGAAGTGTCTGAGTGTGGCAGGGTCACCTGGAAGGGATCGGTGACTTGTGAGGAAGAACAGGATGGGACAGGTGAGGGAGGAGAAGTCCCCACCACTGTCACCCATGGTTTCATTGCCCCAATGTTCTTAGCAGTTGAGAGTAGGTAGTACACAACCTCTTCAGCAATGTGGTTTCAAGCGCCTTTTCTCTGACCTTTTGAAGAGTGCTAGGAAAAAAATGGTAACACCTCTTCAGCTTCTAACAAAGCATCTGTCTGCCAAATTCTCATTACAAACTTGCCTTCAAGGGAGTCGTAGCTTAGGGGAACAGATTAAGGTTCGACTGAAACTTGGTGTACAGCAACCTTTTTCATTGTCCATTGTTCAGTAAATTCTCTATACAAATGTCCTGAAATAATTAAGGCTTTCATTACCTGGCTGAGTAATCCTGTCAGTGAATGCTCTTCCTCCTTTCTCCAGGGAGATGAACGAAAGCTGCAAATAATTCTCCTTGGACAACCCCCCCACTTTTTGGGAAGACTGTCCAAATGACCTTGCTTAGCCAGGGGCAGGGTAAGCAGTCCCTGACTAAAGACAACAAAGCATTGATTTGTACCTCACCCAAATCAGAACTGGTTTGGGTCACAAAAACATGTCAAAATGAAGTTTTGCCATCGCTAACCTCTGCAATCAAACATTAACTTCCACTGCTGCTTTGCTGCCAGTTCCTGCAGCTCGGTTGTGCCTGACCAGGTTTCCTGAGGCTGCGCTCCGTGCCTGCCACAAACAGTCCTGGGCTTGGGAGGTGGACGTGGGGGGGACCCAGGAGCTGCCCCAGTTTATGGCCCCGTGGTTGTACCTGCTGGGGTGTCCGTGTGTGTGGAGAGGCTTGGCGAGGATTTATGAAGGGCTAGAGATGGCGGCTTCAGCACGGACTCAGAAGCCAGCTGTTTTTATGCCTGTTAAAGAAGAGGTGATGACTGTCTTGTTAAAAATGTGTATGTTTTATATAATACATTGTGTGTGTGTGTACATACACATACATATTTTAATACAAGGAGAAGGGAGGAGAGAGAAAGGCTTTTCAACCTGAACAAGAAATGAGTAACAACTTGTCATTATCCAAATCAAAGCTGCTGGTTAGTTAGATCTCCTGCCATCCACAGAGTACAGGGGTTGTACTGGAGCAGTGAAGGACAAAATTGCCTGCCTAAATTACTTTATAATATGGATTTATGGAAGAGGTTATAGGACAGTAGCTGTAACACAGAGGTTGAGGTTTAAAATTCATCTTCTCTTCAATTTTCTTGTTACTGTAGTTCTGGAAGTTCAATTTGACCAAGTGTTCTGGAGGTGGAAAGTGTAAAGGTGGTGAAAGTAGAAGCATTTCTCTGTACCTAAAGCTGTCTTTCTAAAAACAACCAACAAAATAATCCCCACGGAGTTTAACTTGTTCTTTCTGCTATATATGCAACTACTGAAATGGCAGGATTGACAAAACGTTGGTTTGCGTTTAATAAACCCAAGTGTGTCTGTGCATGCTCACAAACCATATGAGGGGGCTGCATGCTAAGGAACGTGCAGATTTTACTTTTGAAGAGATGAGTGCTTCTGTGGTAGTGCCAACAATATTTTTTATTTGAATCCTGGAGGTGAGGATACCTTTATTGTACCCTTTACCAGTATGCAGCTGTCTTAATAACCTCTCTTGAAGGGCAAGCTTCTTGTTTTCAATTGCCTTCCATTCCTTTGCAAAGCAAGGTTGCTTTCCCAGGGTGTTTGCCAGAGGTCCGGTGAGTAATGGATTTTTGATGAAGAATGTTGCATCAGGGAAGTACTTGTGCAGCAGTTTTCTGGTTGACCTCTAGTTTTGGGTAGACCGTGTTCTTGAAGGCTTCACTTGGATACGCTTGTAACTCTAGAGAGGGCTGAGATGCAGGATAAAATACAAAGGCTTGTGGTGCTGTGTTTTGTACCTGTGTTTGGAGACTGAAATTCATTCTTTTTCAAAGTTAAAAGGACTTAAACATTCTTCTGGTATTGGATTGTAAATGGGCAAAGGTCAGGGACAAGAAAATGCAACCCTTCAGACATTGAAAAGTTTCACAAGGTTTTAAAAACATTTTTTTCAATGCATTTTTGATGAGGCAAACATACGGTGTATACCAAATAATTAGTGAGAAATGGTAGAAAACGCTGAATCTGTTTCTCAGCAAGGCTGAATCTGTGCCTAATATTATTAAGGAAGCACTTTGTTATCAGCAGGATTCTTGGGTGATTTGTGCCAACAGCACACCCACCGCTGCTTGAAGACCTCGTAGGAAACAGCTCGGATGTTACATTTTGCTTTGTGGCTGAGTGCGTTACAGATGGCTTTAACCAGCAAGAAAATAGAGGAATTTGGTCTGCTATAATCTGGATATGCATTTTTTATGCCTAAATTATTGGTTTGGGGATTGGCTTATTCATTGCTGATACAAACAAATAATATTAAAATCAACTGGAGGGACTTCTTTTGCTTACAGTGGGTCTCATTAATAGATTGAAGTTGGTCAGCCGTTTAATGGTATGTGATGCAGGTCAGCCGATGTCAGTGTATCTGGGGAAGAGGGGATACATAGGTTGTTGAGAGTTTTAAAAAATGTGACCTTTTCTGTTTCATTTTTAAAGTTTCAGTTTGAATTCATACAGCAGGAAGAAAGAATCAAGGGAGAGAAGGGTGGGGACAGACCAGAAACAGTAAGTTTAGTTACAAGATCCCCATAGAGAAGTGGGTGATCGACAGCAGCTTGTACCTGAGGAAGAAGAACAAATAATCTGCAGTGAATTGAGATGCAATTAATTGAGAGGCAAGTGGTGGGGAGGGAAGGATCATGTCCTGGTTGGGAGCAGCAAGGCTGGTGTTCACTAAATGGTGCCTGGTAATACAAATGCTGTCCCGATACAGTGGAGCCAGCACACTTGCCGTGTGGTCATTGCGTTTAAAATGCAGGAAGGCTGTTGGCCAAAAAATAACCTTCATCGTGTTGTGCGGATGAGCCGATGCAGAGGATTTGGCTGAGCCAGCAGGCAGCTGGTGGTGTTGAGTCAGGGAGGTGCGGGCTGTCCTCTGCTCACTGCAGGCAGAAAGAAGCTCATGGCTGTGTCTCGTGTCCTTTGCTTGTCACAGCAGATATTGCCATCAGGTGTAAGCTGACTTGCAAGCTCATGGCAAGTCAATACAAACGTCAGACTTTGCCCAAAGTGATGGTGTTGCTCTGGCTTTGCTGTGGGCAGATGTGTTACTTCATAGCTTTCAGGCAATATGATAGGACCCTGTTTGCTCAGTGATATTTCAGGTCATACAATTGCATATATATGGCCTTTAACTGCCTGTGCTGAAGCAATGTTTTAAAATAAAATTTGAAATGAAGTTAAAATGTATTAATACAATATTTAAATACCTCCCATGAGAGAAGTGCTATTTAGAAGATGCTAAAAACGTTAGGCCACTAAAAAAAATATCTGTACCTTTCTGTTCATTTCACAGTATCTTGCTTCTAAAGATCACTTCATGTGGTTATTTTATTTATTTATTTTCAAATAGATCTGGTTTTGTCTACCCTGAGCAGCGTTTTGCAGCAGGCGCTGCATAGCAGGCCTGTGCTCCCCGCTGGAGAGTGGTGGTTCGCAACCATATTCAGAGAACAGACACTTGTGCTATCACACATTTGAATCGAGCAGCTGAACAGGGGAAGCTTCGGATATTAAACCCGGTTATGTTTGTATTTGTGTACTTTGTTTATCTGAAGCAAAGCTCAGTATTAGGCACCACTGGTTACTGCCAGCTGGGTCCTCACTCTATAGTCACAGCTGTGCATTTAGCAGCTAAGCCTGCTAAGAATAGCTAATTAGAAAACCAAACAGAACAAAGCTCGCATAGTGGGCTCAGCACAATAACATTCCTGTCTGAGAATGGTAAAAAAAAATAAATTATTTTATTTATTCCCCCATCCCCTGTCCTGCCTATAGAAGAGCATAGATAAATAAGCGTTTATTCTCCCTATACAAGCACAGGGAAGCTTTAAGGAAAAGAGTGATGTACATGCAAAACCCTTCACTCTTCATAACATCATGTCGTACAGGGATGGTTGCACACAGGCAGCTGAACTCAGAAAAGAGAACATGGCAAGGTCGTAGCATCTGTGCCTGTGCTAAGCTCTGACTGCCATAAATATTGCCAACACTGGAAAAGAAGCAGCCTGTGTGCAATGCATATGACAAGCTCAAGGAGTGCTCTGAAGGTAAACGTGGGACTTCTGGAGGGACGAATCGGGCACGAGGCCAGGCAGTCCCTGTAAGCTCCCTCCCTAGAGAAGGAAGGAGCAGGAAGCCACTGCGACTGGCTGCCTTTGCCTGGGCTGTGCAAGTGCCGTTCCCCCTGTGAAACCCACAGGCGTGTTTAGCTCCCACCTTAAAAGAGATCAGAAAGCACACCTGGTGTGGGGTGGTGTTGAACATGAGTCGGTACCTCCTTGGGACTCGGCCTGCCACGATCGGGCAGTCAGTGTATGTGAAACTAGAGATATGACTCAACTGGCAGGTAGTTTGAAAAGAAAGTTTATTATTTCAGCCCTTTACTTTTGTACTAGTTTACCCAAAGAGTATACATGTGCATGGACATGAACATGAAAGCAGACAAGGGCCAGACAGGGTTTGGCCCAGCATTGCAAGTGGGACACCGTTAAATGTTTCATACCTCAGCATGCATGGATTTTAATCACTTCAGTAAAAATAGTGAATAATGAATGTATTTACTCGATGATGATGTTTTGTTGGGGTTATAATATATAAAGCTATAATTGGATGAAAACCAAAATTCAGTTAGAAAATTTAGTTCAAAAGTCTCCCCAGAAACTGAGCAGCTGTTACAGTAGGTGGCTTAACAGGTTTTTGGTTCTTCATGGGGGCTGACCTCTCGCTTGCTCATGCTGCCTCTAGCAAAGAGGTGGGGACAGACGAGAGAGGAGGAGAGGTGCCAAGGCAGGTACCCCCAGTTCTCCTTTGGGCCAGCCTCTGCTGAGAAAGCCTGGGGGAACAACCTCCCTCACTCAAGGGGGTTTTGTGAATCTCTCCCCAATTTTAGGCTTTTCAGCTGTGCTTTTCACAAAATTTCAGGGGAATCCCAGAATGCACCTGTGTGTCTAAGTTAATACTTCATTAACATCAGCTTCTCTTCTGTGTAACTTAAAAAAATATCTATCTTCAGCTGGAATTTGCATAAGTGCCTGATTTAAGTTTTTGGAAGCTCAATTCAGAATTGACTACCTTCTTCTGAGAACCTTGCTGTCAGGTACTTTGCGGTTTGGGGGTTTTAGCTGTTTAGGGTTTAATTCCTAGTTTGGAAAGTTGGGGAAACAAAGTCTGTGCTTCTTAGTGTCTGTGTTTTCAAGAGTGCAGGGTAGCCTCAGTGAAGGAAATGTCTGCAATTGCTGGCTGTGCTAGCAGGTAAAGTAACTGAGGCAAGAGGTTTTCCTTCTATGCAACAAAACCGGAAAATACTTATATCTGAAGGAAAAAAAAGGGGGCAAGGACTCTACAACACTCACTGGAAAAGTTAGTTTGTCTTTACCACGTGTATGTAAAGTTTGAATTAACCGTAAAAGCCAAGGGTGCATCTGTGTTCAGCTGAAGTTTGAACAAAAGGTTGAAGAAGGCTCAATAATGCAGCTCTTTATGTAATAACCCCCTGCCCCAGACCATTACTGTAGGTTTAGACCTCAGAAGTTGCAATTTCGGTTATTAATCATCTTTCCCTTGCATTGAAAAATAACCACGCTGAATTAACAGCAAATTGGAACGTCATTTAAACTGGGCAAAATGAAGTAGCTTTCATGCTGCAAATGAGAAGTGTAAAATGCTGCCCAAACAAGGAACGCTTTATTTTTCTTAAACAAAGGTGGGTCTAATGACTTATTCTGGCTCAATTTTTATATGGTGGGTAATTGAATCAGGAAGACAGTGTGTGCTGGAGGTCAAAAATGTAAGCGGATTTAGAAGACATAGCTAAGTTCACACTGGGTAAGCCTTGATCTCTATACAAGCTTTTAGTTTCATAGACAGTTTTGGGAGTTCATACAGTGCCAGTTGGAGTGGTGATTTCGGTTGTTTTCTAGTGTAAGTCAGTGCTTTTTTTTGAGGCTACCTGTCTCCCAAGCTCAATAACTGGAACCTAACTCAATGTGTGTCTTTTTCGCTCCAGCTGAGCACCAAGCTGGTTTCTCTGTTTTCTGTTCTGATGCAGATTTCTTGACACGTAGTTGGAGAGCTAGGGCTAATGTGGTCGAAGTCAGTAACAGGTAGGAAGGTGACTACAGACTAGAGTGACTAGGTATGTTGAAATTTTAGGCAAAAAAGAAGTCCTGTTGCATCACTGTGTTCTGTGACTCGGGTTTTGCAAGATTAGAGGAAAACAAAAGTTTTGGGCTGCTCATCTTTCATCACAGTTCCTGCTGCATGCTTCATAAAGTAAATATTAGGAATGTATCTGCACAAGTTAAGTACATGGATATAGTAATGAGAGTGGCCTCTTCCATGTGCCAAGATCAGACAGCTTTTTACTACTGCTTTTTATACAGCCTTTTATCTACCATACCTTTAGCTTTTAGCTACCATACCTTTACCTTTTAGCTTCCATACCTTGTAGGGCACACAAAGAACAGGGGAAGAAAATACTGAGCCTTTGTACCATGGCCCGGTTAATGTAGCAGGACATGCAGATTTACTTTGCAACCAAAGATCTACAAACACGACTCACTTGGATGCAGTTCTGCTAGAACTTTATCTTACAAAATCTGTAATGAAAACTGTCTTGAGAAATAGTTATAGGAAGTTAAAGGAACCTGAGAGAAAGGGAAGGTGGCTTTACCAGGAGGGGATATCAGTTCCCCCACCCTTCATTTCCTCCTTTTTACTTGACTCCTGCAGTTTTAGCAATGCTTAGTGATCCTATTTAATTAATGCTGTGTTCTGCCAGAAATTATACAAATATATGCAAGGAGAACCCTTGTTCTGACAAGTCTGCAGTTACTTTTCTGCAGCTCCTGCACCGTGCTGATTTCTAGAATCCCTCTGGGGAAGCAGCTTGCATATCAGGAGGCAGACAAGCAATTCCTCTCGCTACCAGCATGAATTAAAGCTTAAGAAAAACTCGAACAAATCTGAGTGAAAGAAGAACCTTAAGTTGATGTCAAAGTACGACAAACTGAGTTGAAAGTCTTTGGATCCTTTGTAGGATGCCGCAGAGCAGTTTTGCCCCTGTAAAATTTTGTGTTGTAGAAGAAAACCTGAGGACGAATTCAAGTTCCCGTGCTTTTGATTTGGGTCGAGCAGGCATCATGCTCCTCTGGTCTGGAAGCCCGCTGTAGCCATGTAGGCTGTTCCTCTGAGCTGAGTCCCCTGCCAGTTGTGCTTGCGTTTACCAGTTACACCCCTGTAGGATCTGAGTTGGTCCGCACCTGCCCAGCTCAAAGCATGGCAAACCCTGTTTCACCTGTCCTTTCAAAAAGCTGCAATTCACACGAAATGAACCAATTCATTCTGTTAATTTTTATAATCTTACTTAAGACAGCAAACACTTGTTCTGTTGGAGCCTGATGGCAGGTTCTTGTCTGGCCTGTCAAGATTTTGAGTTCCTCAGTGGAAAGACGGTTTTCGTAATGTTTATACATTTATTGCATGCTATGTCCTGTTGAACCACAGACATGTTTCAAAGGGAAGGGTTACAAAAGTTTGGCCATGAAGTGAGTCATAATAACATAAAGCAGGTTGCCTTGCTATTGCACAGTAATAAAATGCAAAAGCCTGTTTGTAGGGTGACTCGAATGCCACGGTACGGCGTAGTCTCTTTTTTTTCTTCCTACATTATTCAATACTTATTAGGTACTGAGAAATGTAATTCTATTAGCTGTGTTACAGACGTGGGGCTTTTCAAACGCTGTTTTAGAAATGCCATTACAATGAAATACTTCACACGTCCTCGCTGTATGCGTAATGACATATAATTATGTGAGAGGATCACAGGGTTGTGAAGTCTCCTGGAATTTCTAATTAGGCCCAAAGGAGCAGGAGCAGTAGCCTTGGGAGCCATATCTGAGCTGCAACGGCCTGGTCCCTAGTAGAAACCCCATGTCTGACCAAGCGTAAGTAATGATAGGAATTTCTGATGCTGAATGAGAAATACTTGAGCAGTAGTGCTGGGTGCTGTGTTTTTCTTTTTAAAGCAAACACATTTCCAGCCGGACTTGAGCTTGGAAGGGGTGATGCTTTACTATCAATCAGTTCTCCTGAAGCCCTTTTCTCTCCAGGGCTGTATCTCACTTTTTTTTCTTTTTCTTTTTCCAAGCAGCTTCCTGAAGAGGCCAAAGCTGTCTCTCTTGAAGTCCAGGAGATCCTGTTACTGCCTTCCTTGTCCTCTCAGTGTCCTGAACAGCTAACTCCATCTCACAGTCACTGCAGCCGAGGCTGCGCTGACCTTCAAGCTCCTGTCTAGTTCCTCCTTGTCTGTAAGGATGAGGTCTGATGGAGTGTCTCCCCTCACTGGCTTCTTGAGCCTGTCAGGAAGTTAGCAGCAAGGCATAGGAGTTACCTCCGGGTTTCAGCAGGTATCGGTGTGTTAAGTCCCATGTGAAGATCAGGGAACCTCAAGAGGCTCCTTCCAGTTGTCTGAAGCAAACCTCACACTTCTTCCTCATAGACCCTGCAGCCTGTGCTGCTCTGCTGACCCTCGTCTGCCAGCTCCCTGCAGGCTCATTGCCTGTCCCAGGCAGAACTCCACACCTTCAGAAACACCAAGATTATCTTTGGCATGCTGTTGGTCACCTCTGTGGTGCCAGGGGATGCCAGGTTTTAGGGCTTTATGAGACCCGGGGGCTTGCAATGCATCATCACAGCAAATTTATGTGGGCTTAATATGTGCATTGCTGTCTTCCAAAGGAAGGACCTGGTTTAAATTTAAGCTGATAGTAGCTGGGGAGCCTATCTGCAGATACAATTTGTATTTTGTCTTATATTTTCAATGCCACAAGGAACTCCAGCTCAAAAGATTAGTCGTACTAAAAGCATATCCTAGGAAATAAATTGCAACCTGCCTACCAAAGGGTTCCTAGCAAAGGGAATGCAGGATATGCACTGGGAGACAAGCGAGCCTAAAAAAGTCCACCTCATAATAGGTGACTTAAGCTCCTGGAATATAACTTGATGAAATATTACAAACGGGCACAGATATGTCTTTTAGAACATAGTAGGCAATTGCTTTTCAGAAAAGTTTATCTTGGAGCCTGCAAAAGTGGATTTTTTTTTGTAGCTTTAAAGAACAGATAGGAAATAGCTCAAGATGTAAGTAGCTGAACCGCTACGCGACTATAATATAATTACATTTGGAGCATGCCTTAGGTCCTTAAGTAAAATTCAAGGACAAACTTTAAATCACAAAACCGGTTGGAAACTTCTGTGCCAGAAGTGTAGCCAATAATAAATGATTCAGCTTCGAGGCAGGTCATGGACATTTCCCTCCCTCTCCTTTCCCTTCTTCCTCCTCCCTCTGCAGACAAAGGAAAAAAATAGAAAAGAAAGGGCACTGGAGGAGGAGGAAGAAAAATGAAGAAGCATGGATTCTAGAGAAAATGGAAATCTCTTTTTTCACTGTGTAATTGGGCTAGTGTACAATCCCAGTCTGATGTGCAGTTCTTTGTTGTGCCTGCTAGTTTTTGTGGTTTCGCACCCAGATACGACAGTACAGCATTGCCCTATTACTGTCTGGTCCACTATTTATTACCGGGACAAGAGGCACATTGTGAACCAAGTGCTTAATTTTCCTTTTACTCATTTCCTATTGCTCTACTGGTGCTGAGAAGGCTTATGTTTAGTTTGGATGAGACTAGGATTAAGTCGTATCCTGGGAAAAATAAGATATCGTTTGGCATACTGACATATCTGTAGGTCAGTGGTATATATACATTTTTTTAGTTTCCACTGTGAACAGTTGTATTAGAAATTTAATTGGTTTTGACAAGCAAAGGGTACACTGGACCTTTTTTTGCTCCTGAAGCCCAATGACATTGTTCTTGTGTTGAGTACTTGTTTAGCTTGCAGCTCTGCTCCATCTACTACACTAAGATGGTTTTTCCTCTGACTCTGCAGAGCTCTGCCGCCCCGGTGGTGTTAGGTAGTTGCATCTGCTGGCTTGCATTTTCATCAGTTACATAAACCCTGCTTCCACAAAGTCAGCCCTAGGGTTCAGATTTTGCTGTCTCCTTTGTAACTTAACTGTGCTTGCCTGAAGCAGTAGCTGCGGGTGAATTACCTGTGCCTGGACCAGCACAGTGTGGTTTTCGTGCAGCAAAACCCCGGGCCCTTCAGGTGCCCGGCAGGATTTGGGCTGGATTGTGGGTAAGCATACAAGCCCTCAAGCGTCTTGTGCCAGTTAGGCTCAGGCTACTTTTATGGCTTGTTGGTTGCTTCAAGCCCAGGGAAAACTTCACCTGTAATTTCTGCGGTGACCTAGGTCACTTGGAGGTGCCGGGCCACAGCTGCTCCTCGCCACTTCAGACCTCTGGCTTCGTGCTGGATGGGCGTTGTAACTCGCTTCTGAGCTGATGTGTGGGTGGAGGTGACAGTGCTCCCTGGGATCCATTCATCACCCAGAAGGCTGGCACCAACACTGCTGCAGTCCTCTCTTGCTTGCTTTCCCTGTCTTTGGGCCAGGGGCTGGAGCACCGTGATGCCTGCAGGTGCCTTTTCAAGGCTCTGGGTTCTGTCAAGTTGTTCTATTATTTTTCTATAAATTAAATAAAAAAATAACCTCTCGCTGTCTTTAAGTCAAACAACTCAGTCAAACAACTGAGTCCCCGACTTCATGTTTTTAACTGTGTTTTGCAACCAGGCTGGTACTACAAGATCTATTTATATTTTGCTGTGTTAAAATGCAGAGGTTTTTTTTTGTTGTTGTTGTTTGTTTGTTTGTTTTTAAACTTGTATGTCAACTGATAAGAAATTGTCTCAGGAAGTTAGTTGTTAATATGGAAGCTAAAACAAACCTGGCAGAATTTTGATGTTCATAGTCTATATCTTGTATTCCGAGTCACTGTACTTCGTAATTTCCAAAATGTTTGACTTTCGAAACTTGCCTTATGAAGTAACCAGGGACCATCAAATGATTGTGCTAAGCAATGCTTATTTAATCTGTTTCTGTCTATTTAGTTGGTAAACTCCTGTGCTTCTACAGTGCTTAATACAAATTTTGCTTTAACAGGATCTCCAGACATGGGTGAATGGTGCTAATGAAAATGGCTTTGTCCTCGTCTCGTTTGGAGCTGGAGTGAAATATCTGTCAGAAGACATAGCAAATAAGTTAGCACATGCTCTGGGAAGACTGCCTCAGAGAGTTATTTGGAGGTAAGTGTGATGACAGATGTACTTGGGGTAATTTGAAGCACAGTCACTTCCTATTGTGCCATCTTTAGAGTTGCATCTAAGGCAGAATCTGAAATTCAGGCAGTCTGGGTGGCACAGAGGACCTGACTCTTTTGAAAGATGGTCTATATAGAAATGCTGTATTCCCCTGGTAACAAACAAGAGCAACGATTTTGTGGCAGGATAAGGCAAGGTTATATATGCCTGTGCTGAGTTCAACTCCTATAAGGACTAGGGACAGTAAAAAGAGTTTCTGAGGTTATAACATTTGTGACATGCTCTCATCACTTCTGATAAAGAAATCCCTGTAGGGAGTGAGAATGACATTCTGCTGATAAACAATCTTAGGAAGGAAGGATTCAAGGCTTGCTCCCCCTGCCAGCCTTCCTACTTTCTTTTCCTCCCCCCCATCCTCTGAAAACAGGGACTTTCAAAATTCAGGTCGATGATTTGACTGCTGTTCTTGCTGAACTTTCAGAGTTGTATTAGCAGTCTATGCAACATTTTTCCCCCACTTCTCCCATTTCTTCTTCTGTTTTTATCATCTATTACCTGTTGAGGGGCTTTTTGGATAAAGAAACTTAACTCTGTTTCTTTCTAGCATGATTAATACAACAGGACATTGTCTTTGGGACTAGGTGCAAGACATGGCCTTTGGGAGAGCTGAGCGAGTGGCTTTCTGTCAGATCTGTGGGAATTTGAGATCCATAAATAGACACCTAAATATGAAATTTAGTCCAATTTTACTCTGTTTTTTCTGCTCTTCCGATTGTTCACCTATGATCTGTGTTGGAAGCAGGTAGTTTTTGTACTAGGCATTCCTGAGAATAGGAAAGGTAGTACTCTTTGTAACTCTTAAGTCAGGATGCCAAATCAAGGAAATCTTTGCAGTTCTTTATATTCTCCTGCTTATGTGATTCTAGTTAGAGCCAAAACCAGTAATGTGGTTTATTTGTTTTTATCTAAGGTCAGGAATTTGCCTTTTTTAAAGATCTGTCTTTCTAAATAGCTTATATATTCTATATGGTTCAAGTAATTGGGAATTTGTAGGTGATTCTCTATAAAGTTATGGTTCTAATGCTGTTTAATAACCAGGAGTATTTTTAAGTCTTCTGATGGAGCTGTCCCACTGAGAAATTCTCTAGTCACTGTTAATTTATTTCCCCCTCTTTATTTTGTTTAGAATATATTTAATTTACATATAAACTGTAGATGATGTATAAAACAGTTTGAGGATGTATTCTGTTCATAAAACTTTTCCAACAACCTAAGGTGACCAAGACATGTCCATTAGATTTCAGGCAGATGAGCAAGTAACAGAAATGCACCTTACAGTCTACAGTCAGCTTTTTTTTACCAATAGCTTTTTGACTCAAACTGAGCTGTCACCCTTTCCTTTCCATGTAGTATTAATTTCTCTTAAAACAAGATGGTGTCGGTTCTTAAAAGCTATAAGAAACAGGCTAACTGAAAGGGGGTGCCTTGTGTTAATGATAATAGGGCTTATTATTTTTGTGCTGATGGGATGTTCTTAGTGGAGTTATGTAGTGCTAATCAGTGTTTTCAGTAAAGTAATGAACTTGGAGCCACAGAGAGGTTATAAAACCTTCTGTAAGTCACCATGGTAAGTTGTATACACTTTTAGAAATAACTGCAATGCCATTATGTAAATAGAAAACATTGAATTTTGAACCAGGCTGTAAGGAAATGGAGCAATGAAAAAACATTTTCATGTTATTAGTTATTAATTATCTAGTGTCTTGGTTGAGGCTATTTTCTTTTAGTGGTAAGTAAATGGTATCTCTTTGTAACTAGAAATGTGCTCAGCTCTCATGGATCGTTTCGTTTGATTCTCTGCTTAGAGTTCATAAATTTTTGAGGTTTTGATAACTTAGTTTCATTTTGATTTTATTGTTTTAGGTTTTCAGGGAACAAACCAAGGAATCTAGGCAACAATACAAAGCTTATAGAATGGTTACCACAAAACGACCTTCTTGGTGAGTATCTGTAATGATGATACTTCGATAATTCTCACTCAAGTTCAGTTTGCTCTTCCAACAACCAACATTCCATTGAAATAGCAGTCATTGTAGTAGTCACAGAGCAAGAATACAGAATTCACACAAGATGTTGAAGTGAAACACCTTTTTGATGTTACTTCTCTTTACCTGAAAAAAAAATCAATTTTTTTCTTTGGTCAATTGAATAGAAAAGCATAGTTATTCCAAAGCCTGTTTAGCTTAATAATAGGAGTGTTTGCTATGCAAAATCTTGTATGCAATCTATGCAGTTCAAATAAAAAATAATCATGAAGGATAAGTAGAAGTTTTCTAGAATCTGCTGTTTTAGGTAACTGATGACTGTAACTACTAATTTCTTGGTTACGAAGAAGTGTGGTATGGTTTTCACTGGTCTCTTCATGGAAGAATCATCAGACCAGACATTGAAATTTGTTCACATCATGCCAAAACAAGTCTTCAGACTCTGAACATACTGATGTATGTTTATTATTGATAATAATTAGAAAAAATATATATTTCTCCAATTAAATCTTTATCAGAAATTTGGAATGTGTTGCAAGCTGATAATAACCTTTCTGTTTAACTATCCTGAGATACTGACTTCTCAGATGCAGAGCTGAAGCTTGATATTCTTTCATCTTTTGGTAAAGCTTGTTAGTGTATGTATTTACTTCTTTTTTTCCCTTCTTTGTGTGTTGAAATGTAGCTGAATATTTTGGATCCTAGGGACTGCAGAATGCTTAGTGTTGTCTCTGGGATGCCTATTTGTGTTTGCAAAATAACTCCTGTACTATGATGAGTGCTGATGAATGCATTAAGAATGTGTGCACGTCAATGTACGTACATGTCAACCAGAGTATTTATCATAATGTAGTGATTAGGCAAATGACTTCTAAACCAGGTAGATTTGTTTTGGTTACTAAATTGCTCTGAGGCAGTCTCATTTTTCCATTGCGTCGTAGTAGTAGTATATTGCTGTCATTATTGTCATATCTTGCTAGCATGAAGTAAGGCATGTGAAGCTTTAGGGACAATGCAACATGAGTTGTACTATCATTGAATAGCTTGTATTTCATCTGAACAATGAGGAAAAATGCTCTCTCCCTGGTTCATTTGTAATGCTAAATAGGTAAATAACAGTTGTAGTCACCAACTGCAGTTACTCAGGAGTACACAGTGTATTAATTAATCCATTAATAATTTTACACAACTTGTATGCATGAGAATTTTTTTTTGCCTTGGCCATTTCCTCTCAATTTGTATATAAGGAAATAATCTAATGCATGCAAAATTTCTGCAGAGTGAGTTTAAGTGGAAGGGAACTTCAGAACAAATTGGATTCATTCTACCTTCCTGAATTGGAGTCATAGGAACCCAGTGATAAATGTGTTGTACTGTTTGCTTTGATAACTTTACCTTAAGGAGATGTAAAAGTTTCTTTTTGTCTTCATGCTGCTTCTATTTTCAGGTCACCCTAACATTAAAGCTTTTCTTAGTCACGGCGGTTTGAACAGCATTTTTGAAACCATGTACCATGGGGTCCCGGTGGTGGGAATTCCCCTTTTTGGAGACCATTACGATACTATGACCCGAGTGCAGGCCAAAGGCATGGGAATCTTGTTGAACTGGAAGACTGTCTCTGAAAGTGAATTGTATGAAGCACTAGTAAAAGTTATTAATGATCCCAGGTATGGAATGAGTGATTGTTTCTTGCTTTTGTTGTAAGTTACTGTTATGGGTTAGATACGTATATGCAGAGCCTTCACACAAGGGAAAAAGTTTGTGTTGGGATTTAACTGTGTGTACAGCTGGGACAAGTATTTGGATAGTTGTCCCCATTTCACAAGATTACTCAACTGAATGTGTTCCTGTATAGATGCCAAGCTCACTGATCAGCATACCAAAACTCAATTGTCTTGCTTTTCTGTCATTGTGACAGATGCCATGGGAAGGGCAGCAAGGTTATAGAAACACACCTGGCCTGACTAGGTGTTGGTGTAGACCAACACCTCTTTTTGTGTCTTGATTTATACCACAATAACGTATTTAGGTCTGTTAAGCTCCCTAGGGAGGCTTGTGGGAAAAATATACCTATATGATTGTCAGATCATGTGTTTGATTTGTAGCTGAAAATGTGGAGGTACTCAAAGTGACTATTCTAAAGTCCCATGACTTTTTTTTTTAAAAAAAAAAGAAAAAAAAAAAAAGAAAAAACCAAAACCCAAAATTCTTTGTCTTCTGGCCAGTAATATATGTGTTGGGATCATGGGGGCCATTTGTTAGAACACTGTCATTGCAACAAATTATTATGAATGAGGGCTCCAGCCTTTCTGTAACTTTTCTTTGTCATTCAGGTGGAATAAATACAAGGTCATGAATTGGGTTTTGTAACTATTTTTAATCCCATCAAATCAATTTGCTCAGTAATATTAAAGTATGAGGACAGTCGATTTACAATCTTTTAGATACAGACTATCTCTAGATTTAAAAAAGCGATGTTTTAGCTGGTTGCTTCTTGTATTATATTAATAGACATTTTAGAATATAGTGAAGACAATGTTTCTTGCTCTCATGGGAGCAAAGTTTTTAAGCAGCACTTGCCTTGGAAAAGGAGAAATCTGTATGAATGAGCTCGTTAGCAGCAGAATCTCAGTGAAGGGGAGTGTTGCTGAAGTCATCTTGGTAGCATCAGTTGCCTTTTCTAGTATAATTATCCCTAGTAAAAGGCAAGTCCTGCACAAATAACCCGTCAACCCTGCAGCAGTGGGAAGGAATTTGATGTGATCAGCTTCTGGGGGCAGCCCATTATGAAAAATCAGTTTTAGGCTGAACTCAAGACCTAAGAGGAACTCTAGACCCAAACCAAGATTCTCACTTTGTTCTGTTTTCCTACTAATACAGTTGCACAATAGCATGAGGGAGCGGTGTGTTAGGGTATGTTGCCACTTTGAGTGGGAAGGGCAAATACGTTCCTCTGAGATTAGATAGGATTCCCATCTGTCAGCAGGTCAGTTTGGTTCTTCATCGCTTCTACGGCCTGTTGCTGAAGGGTGGATTTCAACCTGGCTCATCCATTGGTCTGTATTTTTTAGTAATTCTTTGTCAATGAGCTGTAAAGATTGATGCAGAGAGGTCATCCCTTGTGTATATTCCTCTGAATGTATGTTGTGAGAGTACCGCAGTAAACGACATGCTTTGGCCTCTAGAGTGCATTTACGTGTTTACAGGCTTGCATTGCTCAGAGCGCTGGCTATGGTTTTTACCTTGTTCCATTTTCTTTGTTTCTTTTACCCAGCTACAGGCAGCGGGCCCAGAGGCTGTCTGAAATTCACAAAGACCAACCCGGTCATCCCGTTAACCGGACTGTGTACTGGATTAACTATATCCTCCGTCACAACGGAGCGCAACATCTACGTGCCGCTGTTTACAGCATCTCTTTCTATCAGTATTTCTTACTGGATATTGCCTTTGTCGTACTAGTGGGTGCTGCCTTATTTTATTATGTTTTGGCCAGGCTAACAAAAATTATCCGCAAAAAAAGCAAACATCTTTGGTCAAATGATGAACATAGCACTGTTAATGGACATTACCAGAACGGGATACCAAATGGCAAGTATAGAAGAAATGGCCACATGAAGCATGAAAAAAAGGTGAAATGAGCCAACCACCCCATGTAAAGTAGTAATGAATCAGATCAGTAATCAAATTTTATCGCTGTAACTTAGTCTAACAACTACTTAAAAACGTCAATAAGCAGTTCTAACACTCCCCTACAGTATGTAATATTACATGACAAAATTCTATGGAACTAAGGAAAGTCATTGTTAAAAAAAGAAAGAAAAGCAAGCACAACCTAAAATAGAAGATACTTTATTCTTAATACTGATGCAGAGAGGTTATTTTGGCACTGAAGTTTTTAGAAGCCTTAATTCTCTAAAGTTATATGATGATCGTATTTATGAATTTTCAGTTTTTAAAAGCTAAATGTGTCCCAAATGAGGAAAGGTTTCTTTTTATTTGCAGAGTTTTTTCCTTTTATTTTTTTATCATTTTAATATATCCATCTTTTAGCTGAGAGAACTTAGTGCTAGCTGTGTTTCATTTGTTGAAGGCTCAACATGTATAAGAATGCTGTTTTTAAAAAAAAATCCCGATGCTTTTGCAAGAAATAGTACGTTGCAGAATGAGAACAGTTATTAAAAAAAAAATCTTAAAATGAGCACTGAAGAAAAATGGTAAAGATGTGTACTATCTTCTCTGATAAGCTGCATGACCCTCCTGCTCGCTACCAGTACTTCAGAGAAAAGGGTACTGAGCAAGCCTACAATAAGTCATAATTTATACAAAATTGTATTTGTTGCCTTTCTCTGCATATGTAATTTATGCCATGAAAATATTAGGGAGTTTTATTTCAGTTTAAAATATGGCTGTGTGGGAAGTAGATATGCATAATTAAGAAAAAATGAAACAAAAAATCCACCCTGTGCTTAACAGAACGTTTCATAATGGCCCAGAGCAGTGCAGAATCAAACCACCGTGTGAGGTTTAGGAAACAAACGAGCAAACAGGAAAACACTACAAGTTGAATGTCTTTCCTATTAATTCTCATTACTATTACGTTTTTTTTCTAAATCACAATGTTGTAGATGTTCTCTTTGAATGGTTGTATCTGGAAAACTATTACCTTCTCTTAGTCTGGGCCACGCAATCCATGTTTCCCATAGTTGCCAATGTCACTTCTGCGACCGTGGGGCAGGAGGCTGCCCACTGGCCACCGACTCGAGGCCGGGCAGGAGGCGCAAGGCCAAGCCCAGCCCAGCGAGCGCGGGGTCTGTGGTGGCCATCTCTCCCGTCCCCTGCTCCAGCCGGCCCCTCTCTGCAACAATCTCTTTCAATCATTCTAGCTGACACGGGACTCCTGTGGCGGTGCGGTGTGAACCAAGGGCGGGGAGGCTGGGCGTTAAAAAAGATAAATTATCATGGCCCTGCCGAACCAGAGTTGGCAACTATGCGTTTATTTCCATGTCATTCTGTTTACTTGGAATTTGCACTACACACGTTGTGAGTGTATGCTTTATTTATTTCTAGTTTGAAATCCCATGCCTGGAAGAGGAAGGAAGGAAACCCATTTTACTTAGTGTTGTTCACTAACATGGGAAAAGTTGTGATGCTAACAGAGTGCTGAGATCATCTTCATACACGGTGATGCAATATTTCACTACCATTCCATCAGGAGCCTCTATCCTATAGCAATAAATAACCGTACGGATATGTTTCTAATATGCAGTACGGCTACTTGTACTGCTTTCTGAATACTTGAAGAAAATGGTGTTACAAATAAGTCTATTAGCTATACCTTTTTACAATCTTACAGTTTGTGGCAACTAAAGGAGCACACAGAGGCGATGAATGGTGGGATGGCAATAAGACTTCGAGTGTATGAATGACTTGGTTTAAATGTTTTTTTGGTATTGAAGAAGGTACAAAAGCACTGACCGGATGATTAAGCGTAATTTAATCTCCACTGTGATAAAACTTAAGCAATAAACATGGATTTAATAGAGAAAACCTGTTGGGAGTATATTTTTTATTCAGACAAGTGTTGTTTATTTGAAGTACCCTGAGTGTGTGTGTGTGTGTGTGTATGTGACTGGCTATTAAGATGTACAAATTTCATGTTTTCAGTATATGCAGTGATGCATGACATGTCTTTGAAACAAAACATTATATTTTTAGATCTATTTCCTACAGGATTGTTGAATCACTTGAAAGACTGAATGCTTAATCAGACTTCTTTAGGTCAGTTTAAATGTTTTAGTTCATGAATGTTATTTTTCTATGCATGTTATATTTGTTTCTTAGCAAGCATAACCAAGAACAGTGATAGATGAGATGCGTTTATAGAGACTATTCAGAAACAATTTCAGTTCAGTTCCATGAAGAGGAAATTACCACAATATTAGTCTTATTACCAAACTTACAGGTCAGTCTGATCAACCTAAACTGTAAAAACACCTGTTTTGTTCAAATTGCCTTTCTTGTAAGTCAGAGTATGATCTGATGCTGTAGTTGTTTTTCACTTCACCCCTGCAGTAATACGAGAATCTGTATTAGAAGAAATAAATGGTTAATGGCAGTGGTATGGGAGGAACACTGCCACAAGACATGTCTGATGGGAGTGTAAAACTGGTGCAAAATAAGTTGCTTCTGAGCTGTTCCTGGGGCAGGTTTGCCAAAGCCCCTGTGCAGCACAGCGGAGCTGTGTAATGTATAGCCCTCATGCAGCTTTGTCAGTGGGTTTAACTGCTCTCCCAAATAGGAGCTTTGTATCTGTGGAGTAAGGTAATTGGAACAAGCAATAATAAAAAAAAAAAATACTCTATGAGCAAAATCAGCAGCCAAGAAGTAGCCACAACAACTGGTGTAGCAGATGTGGGGCGCTGCCGTAAAGGTTTTCAGAGTTGCTTGAGACTTGGGCACTCACCATAGGCTTTGATATTCTTCTTATTTCTTTTGTATAGCTCAACTGTTAAAGAATAAAGCAGCCATAAAAGCAGGACAGTTTAATTATCACCTACAGAAATAGGTTCTAGAGATGGTTATGTGTTCAGAGTTTAAGGAAAATCAATAAATGTGCCAATATTTATTTCTTACTCCCCAGAGCACTTGCAAGACCAAGTTTTTAATACTATTCTGTGTTAATCTTTTTGGTCTTATTGAAAGATACTACTTTTCATGCAGCTGATTGCTTTCTGGTTTTATTCTATGGCTCGGTGAGGGCACAGTATTTGCTCTAGTCAGCCTGATCTGTACACCTGTAGCAGACAGAATTAAAATTCTACTATGTGCATACATACATTTAAGCAAAAGTATAACCCTGTTATTTCCAGGGTGCTAAATTATTCCTGTTAATTTGTGTGGGTTACCTGTATTAAATTTCATATATAAATAAACCCACTCACGTGTGCCCAGCTGTATTGGTAAGCAACAGAAGACAGGCATTTGATTCTGTTACAAAGGTGAGCTGTGCTTAATTTTCTCTGGCTTTTGGAAGACATGAACATGTTCAGTAAATTTCAGGTGTTTTTGGTGGCTTGTCAAATAACTTTCATCTTCTTGCTGCACAGTGCTAGAGATGGCTAGTGGCCGGTAAATACAAGAGGTATGATTGATTGTTCTTTCATTCACAGGGCAATTTTCAACATAATGCTACTGTAATTTTTCCTGCAGTGAGATGTTACTTGTTTAACATGCGTTTTTTGGGGAGGAAAGGAGGGGAAAAGGGGAGGGGTCAAAGATGGACACAGCAAATCCAGTTCTGTACAAGAAATACCCTGTGCATTGGGATACAAGGTCTGCATACTTGCAACCAATACGTGTGTGTGTGTGTGTGTGTGTATATATATATATATATGAAAAATGGACAGTAGTGCTCCCAAATATTTTGGGATTCCCTGGAGTGGAAATATTCTCTAATTTCCAAGAAAGAAGGCAGCACCTTTCAGGAGATTCAGTTATGGAAATATGGGACAAAAGTCTCTGAAGTCACATCACTGCTCTTTAATCACTGCTCTGTGTAATCAAGGTATATGTGTGTCACAGAATGAAGGTGAGAGCTACTGCCCTATTGCACTTGCTTCTTGAAAACCCCTGCTCAATTTTTTATAGTTCACAAATAGGATGGAAGGATGGAGATGAAGATTGTCTGAGGGGAAGAAGAGGGTAGGAGAGATCTTTCTCAGAGAAATGCCATGTTTGTTTTCTGTGAGTTATTCATTACAGAGCTGTAAAATACTCAAATAATACATTATTTACTCCGGTAGCAGCGGTAGGAGCGACTTGGCTATAATCGGGAAGACCCTAACTCCTTCCCTTCATTGGGATAATTATTTTACTCACGAAATGCAGAAGATGTATTCCAGCACATTCCTGTGTGGAGTTCAATATTGTCAATGGCAGCATGTAGTCACCTGATGAAAGCTGTACGTGCTACACATATCTACCGCCCCAATCAAAAAACAGCCACAAACCTACCTGTATTTTTTGGTACATATTCCAAATCTGTATTGTGGGCAAATGGAAAAGAAAAAATAAATCACTCTTTGCCATAGCAAGCAAATGTTTTTGTTTTTCAAGACTAAAAAAATCCAGGAGAGATTGGTATCAGCTCTCAGCCAGAATATAAATTAGTGTTTAGGTACGGTAAAAATATATATGCAGCTCCAGGCTGCATAGCAAATCATGACACTAAATGTAATGGTTTACTAGCCTCTTTGATCAATGCTGTTTGTTATGCACTAAACAGAGAAAACAGTCTTTATATAAACAAAAAACAATCTTCTGAGATAGCCTTCTGTCCATGATCACTTTGGCAAATACCAGAGATGAGGGTTAGTTAATCCTAATGAAAACTATACAAATCAGTTATATGAAACTGATTCCTCTAGGTTTTTTGCCTGTTTTAAACAAAGCTGCTAAATTTGACTTACATCATTGTAAAGTAACCAAAATAGGCTTCTGGCACACATCTTTGTCTGGATGATTTTAGTTCCTGTGTAATGAAACAAAAATTGTCAGAAAAGATGGTATTTCACATTCATTGAGGGCTGGAAGCTGGAACAGCGGTTAAGGAAAACTAGGAATGTATTTGCTGGAAGTTACTCTTCATGTGCTCCTTATGGCAAATAGGATGCCTTTGGCTTATATTATCTAGGTATCAAATAAAACCTAAAAAAACTGAGAGATGAGGAATACCAAAACCTGTATTTTGAGCTTTCTTGCAATACCATTGTGAGGCAATTCAGGAATTGCTCGTTAGAAGAACAGCGCTGTACATTTCAGCATGATTTTGGGAGATTTGGATTGAAGGATAAAGTTTGTCAAATTGCTGTTTGAACCACAAACAGCAACTTTCATTGAGTTTAAAAGTGCTCTCTTAAAAATACTTCTTTTATATTAAATGTCAGTATGATTATATGTTGCTAATGACATAATCGTATGTTCAGGCGCAAGAACTGGAAGCAGGTAAGAGTTAGGGTTAGCATTGTTACTGTTTGCAAATGAGCTTGCACATTTCTGGCAGTCAGTTGTCCTGTGCACTCTCACTGGTATCTTTAAACTTGATGATTTTCAAACTCATGCCCAGGTGCTGAGAGCCATCTTTTCTGTAACAGTTTGATGTCATTGTTAACTCATTATAATGAGCATTCATGTAGTGTCTTCATCTCCCTGTAAGATTTCTCTGATTCTGTCCTGCCATCTATTAGGTCTGTGAATTAACTTCCACTTTCATTTTTTGCGATGTACCTCAAATTTGGTTCCTAGCCTTTTGCTCTTGCCTTGGGTCTCTTATTTTCACAGGAGATACAGCCAACATTCAGTCCACAGGGCAGACCTTGTTTCCAGTACTACCCCATCTCACCATATGCCAGAAACAGCTTAAAAAAAAAAAAAAAAAAAAGTTCTTTCAAAGCTCTGCCTTCTATGGGGCATGGCTCAAGGGTAGATTTGGAGACCTTTCCTGGATAACACTGCTTGATAGGGAAAAAGAAATAATTTTGGATGTTGTTTTATAGGAGTGGTTTTTTGTTTGTTTTGTTTTGTTTTTGTGTGTGTATGTGTGTGTGTGTGTGAACTTACTTTGAACTGTAGAGCATCTGGCTTGATTATGTCGCTCCTTATAGTTTTACTAGAATGTTACTTGAACAACTTTAAATGTCAAGGTACCTACTAGAGAAGCAAACCATTCCAAAGGGAATGTCCCAACTACACAGTAGTCGCAGTACTGCCAGTTTTCTGGAGATGCAGAATTCCTGCCACCTTTCTTCTTCCTTTTTCTTTCATGCATGGGAGGGAATATGTAACAAAAATTCAGTATAAATTAAGATGGTCTTGAAAAAAATCGCCATACAGACATTTTTATTCTAACCAGATTCGACTCTCCAACTTGATGCCAATGGGGAGAAAAGATCCTCTGACACAGGAGTGCTTTCCTTTGCTCCTGTCTTCATAGCTAGAGGAACACCACACATACGTTAGTTGTGTATTTTGCTGTGTTATGTGATTCTGCACTGAAAATCCCTGGTTGATATGGTTGTCTCTTTCAGAGTGCTCAGTTCAGTACAACTCCAAGCCATAAATCCATCCTCTAGCAAGCAGAGACAGAGCTGGATGAAAGGAGAAGGCCTCTAGTTAACAAATCCAAATGATTTGTTGTTACTCATTTTTAAACTTGCCTGGAAGTTCAAGGGCTTCTGTCAGTTGAAGATATTAATACATATTTTCATGATGATCAAACTCAGTTCTTTTTTTTTTTTTTGAGGTTCCTTTTTTCCCAAAGGCTGTTGGTATTTTGCTGTGCAGGTTCATAGCCTCGATTCCGGTGAGGAGGGGGTGGGCTGGTGGGGGAAGTAGGCTCGTTGGGGTTAAAATGGTGGTGGCCAGAAAGTGTGGCCTGGTTCGGAAAGGGCAATTTCAGCACTGACAGAACTGACTTGTGGAAGTCCTGAGGACAAGTCGATGTGGAGAGCCCAAGTGGCAAAGTCATTCCATTCAGGCCGTGTCTGACACAGCTCTGCCGGGCCTGACCTTGCATCCCCGCCTCGCAGAGGACTGATGTTCCTCACCGGAGGAGCTGGACTGCAGCCCTCAGATGAGGGAGGCGATGTCGGGCTGGAGCTGGGAAGCTCTGAGCTACTCCGCATCCTGCTGCTTTCCTGGCAGCTGTCGAAGGGCTGCGCTCCTTGGCCTCGGGTAAGCTCTCCTTACCCACAGCGATGACACAGGGAGGGAGAGGGAGTTACTCTAGTGTGCTTCTTCTCCGAGGCAGGGAAAACATTTTGTCTCATTTTGCTTGTGACAGGTAATTGCATACTGTGTGACAAAACCAGATTTTATCAAAAGTTTAGATAATTCATTGTCCAGGTTTCATGGAAATAAATACTACGTTCCTTCATGTTTAAGAATAATCTAGGACAAGCTAATGCTCAAAATCTTAATATCTATGCTTCTATTCTCTGTTCCAAATGATAATAATAACAATAATCTTACCATCTCTCATAAAACTGGGAAATTACTTGGGCAGACTGTGAGATAATGTAGCTAAATAGATACAGCTATTTTCCTCCTTTTTGAGAAATATTTCACTGTGGAAAGCGGAGGGGTGAAGCTGAGATTAGGAAAGCGGGTGTGTGGGTATGAACTGTCGGTTCTTTAGAAATCAGGGAGGATTCCTTATCTCACTTTTTCTTGCGTTGTGTTGCTCTGATTGGGCTGTGTAGTGTAATCATTAACCTGGGAGAGATATAAGCAGTGTTTTATGTCTTTATCTGTACTGGTGTTACAAGAAAATGCACAATTGCATCAATTGTTCAAAACTAGAAATGGCAAAGGTCATATAGGAACTGCTGATCTAGCTTAGTAATTTGGGCACAAAGGTGAAATATGAGAAAGAAAACTTTGAACCATGGGCTAGTTCAAAATAAGCCGCAAGCAGCAAGGGAAACAAGCTTCAGCACTCATACATCTTAATGTATGTATCAGCCCTGTGCTCAGGGGTAAACAAACACAAGTAAACTGATGATAAGTTTCTCTGAGCCCTTGGTTTTGGGCCACTTTAAACAGATAAAATGGACAAAAGACAGTTCAGGGAATGAACAAATAAAGAGAGGAATGGAAATCATTCAGCCTGAGGAAAAATAAAAGGTAGAAAAAAAGCTTAGTACCTGATCTGTATTGCACCAGCACGAAGCTGCAGTAACCACTGCCTCAACAAAACTGTAACTGTGAGGTATTAAAATAATGGTACGGGAAGGCAAAATTGAATTCACCCGTGTACCTTTCCCAATGACAAAGAACCCAGTAAAATTTAAGAGCCACACATTTAAAAATGATTCAAGAATTAAAATGCTGCATTGCATAATATGCAATTAATTTGAGCTACTGCCATGTTGCCTTTTAACACAGCCTTAGCAAGAGCCATCAATGTTGTAGGCAACATGTTGGGTAATAACACTTAGGTTCTTGCTTAGGTTAAAAGGTGGCAGGTGTCCATCTCTTTACAAGACATAAGAAAAGCAATAGCTAGGTAAAATTGGGAAGCAACTTTCCCCTTTGTTCCTGCAAAGCTTTGTCCTTTTCCCTGGTGGCTCAGATAACGCTTACTTAGAAGACAACTCACCAGCTTTGGTCTTCGAACTCTCAGTTACAGGCTGGATCTGCAGTGGTGGTGCATCAGGCTTTAAAGATCATTCATCAGACTTGGTTTGGCAAGTTTGGGCTAAATATTAAGCCATCATAAAGTGAGGAAAGAGGTGATAGATCTCCACTTTACATGCTCAGATGCTTTTATAGAGGTTCCCCCCCCTCCTCTTTTTCCCTCTGTTATCTGTACTTCTCATAGGACCACTAAAACTTCTATGGACATTTTCAAAATTCATTGTGCAAAGATTTACTGAATTCCTATGAGAGCTTCATAGGAAGAAAATGTTTTCCTCATTCAAAACACAAACAACTTGTTTACTTCTTGAAGCTAAATATCAGATATGTGATAATCTCAGATACAGGCTTTGAATAAATTCTCTTCTTTGACTCCTGTGAGATTTAGAGCAAGAAGATTTCGAACTCCAGCAGATGCCCACCAAGAAAACTCTTTATAAAGAAAACAAATGCATAGAAAACATGCAGCTCTACAAGGAATTAAAGCATTTGCCTATATTTATGAGGTTCTTCTCTGAGGTGCCTTGTTTTTCTAGTCTCAATGTTGCCTTTATGCCTGTCTTTCTACATGCTTCTGTATCTTCCCTTTATACTGCAACAATTTTTCTAACTAGATTTTTTGTGTGTATAATTTTTGTGTATATTAAGCATTGATCTACCACTTTACCAAGGCCTCTTGGCATTTCGCCGTCCTACTGGCACTGTTTTCCTAGATAACACTCCTGGTGGCGCAGTAACTATGCCAAGAAGCTGTCCCAGCAGCTCCATCATGACTCTGCATGTACAGAAAGCTTATGCAGATCCTACATACTGCTTGCATCTTTTCTGGGCTTCGTTGGCTTTCCAGTCAAGGGGGGCTGTTGCCCTGGGGAAGGTTTTCAAGCTCAGATCTAAGACTGTAAGTTTGTTTTTTTGGCTTCACTGCAGGTAACGCCTTTCAATGCTATGAGCCTAGCCTGTGGAAGAAAAGTTTATTTTGCCCTTACTTTCTGCTGCTTTTAGCTCTGTAGCTTCTATCTGATGATACAGAAGAAGGCATGATGTTGGGTCTTTTGGTGACACTGAAGATAACAAGTCTGTCTATTATCGGAGAAGACGTGCATTAAAATTCTGCATTACTTTACTGGAAAAAAAAAAGAAATCTAATATATTGATTTTTTAAAAAAAGACAAAATCATACAGAATTTGTAATGTGATTGATCACAGGCAACAGCAAAGACAGCAACTTTTTGTTTCCTGGAGCACATCACTCAGGTGCAAGAGCTTTTTATGTTCTTTTTTTAAGGAATCCTTGCTACCAGCCATGAACTACAGCATGCTGCCTCTTTTTTTTTCTTTTTTTTCTTCTTCTTTTTTTTTTTTTTTTTTTTGGTGGAGCTGCACCATCAGCAAAACTGGTGAAAAGATTCAGGTTAAAAATAACCCTGCAGAAACAAAACCTAGGTTATTTCCCTGTTTGTTTCCTTTTTCAAAACAGTCTTACAAAATTTGTATTAGTATAACAGATGGAGCAGTGAAGAATGCAATGTGTAAGGTATGGCATGTAATGAAGGACCATATGATGCTGCTTTTGCCAAAAAGGCAAATGAATCCACACCTGTGCATGGCACTTAGGTTCCTGAAAGACTCATCAGCTTCCTTATTTTTTTTCTTTGATTTCTATAAGAAAAGAATGTAGTTAGTGGGTATTAAGGGACAAGCACCTCAAGCCACCAACAGGAAACATTTTAGCCTTTCCATGGGATCACTCATGGGATTGCTGTAAGATGTTTTTAAGTTCATGAATAAAAAAAGCTTTTACTTAAGAAGGCTGAAGTAATATTATATGACAACTCTTTCTTTAAGTCATAAACAAGTTGTCCTCAATGATCAGTGAGAGGATCTTTTAAAGAGGTGAGGCTTGCCTTTACCTGGAGAAGTTCTAGGAACAATTCCAGCAATAGAATTAACAGGTTTCAGGAGTCAGAAATGTTGCCCTTTCCTGCCTTATATCTAGCTTCCTTAGGCATATGGATACCTGCTCCCTGTATTTCTGCAGCTTTCTTTAGGGCAGGTTATTCCCAGTCCTGTGACCAACTTCTTTGCCACCAGCTTCATTCGTAATTACCCAATCCTCAGATTCTTGGCTTTCAGGGTCCTGAGAAAATTTGCAGACTCTCTGTTAAACAGTTTATGTACCTGGAGACAGAGAGCCAGGCCAGACAGGAGTTTCACAGGAGAGGCAAAGCACCATGTCCAGCTGGTCTGAAAAAAGGAGGTTCTCCAGGACCTTCAGCTGAGGCTTGTTGTAACCATTCACTTGCAACAGCTGGGGAGACAAGGGGGAACATGCTAAAGATGGGGGTCTGCCAGGCTTTCCAAGTTCTGGGAAGGATGCTTAACTATTAGTAACATGATCAAAATGACAGTAATACTCAACAGGCTGAGAGGTGACATTAAATAAATATTCAATTATATAATATAAATAAATTTTATTACCAAAAAAAGAAAAAAAAAAGTAAAAGGAGATCAAAGATTGGTTTTGCAGAGTCTTTTGATATTTCACTTGCAAAGGAAAAGGTACTAAAGAAGGGAAAGTTGGGGTTGGGATCCATCTTTTTCTTCCTTGGGTGGTGGGATGGAGGCAGCTATTCTGCATTTTATTGTGGTTGATATGGAGCAGTTCATCTGTGATGGACGGGGACTGATGCTAGAAGAGTTATGTTTCTTGCTATAGGTGATAGCAGGTGCTGATGGGTAGCTCTGGGATGGTCTCGGAGCAGGTCCATGGGAGAGGCCAAGTCTCTTCTTCCTCTGCTGTCTGCCAGGTTACTTTGGGTGGGGAAGGGCCACAGGCAGGTCCCACCAACAGTTGCTGGCTTCCAGTGAGTATCTTCTCAGATCACAGCAAAGGAGCCAGGGCAATGCTGTCTCCTCTTGTGGGCATATTCTGGCAGAGCTGCCAGCCTGCCCACTGGTGACCTCTGGGCAACTTCAGGGCAAGGAGCAACTGCTTAGCTATGACTGGTGCTGCTTTCCTTTCATCATAGTGCCCAGACAGGTCAGGGTGGCCAGACGTCAATGTCTTGTGAGTGAGTAGGTCAAGTGAGCACTTGTTTTTCTCAAAATGTTGATCAACCTTCCCCATGGCTTCTTGCCCCTCCCCCCCCCCCCTTTTTCCCCCTTTTTTTTTTTTTTTTTAAATGAGCAAAAGAGGAAGAGCAGACAACCCAGGGCTGTTCCCGTGTTGGTAACATCAGCTGTAGCTGCTGGAAACCAGCTGCAGGGAAACACTCTAACTGCACAGCACTGGTCTTGGCCAGCGGTCCCTTTGTAGAAATACTGCACCTTTATCAGCCTGGAGACCAGGGGGCTCATGTAGGAGATGGACCCAGGAGTGTTAATCGAGGAGAAAGCATGATCCACCTGGATCCTGGCTATAGTTCACCCTCTCCATCTTTGCCCATCAGGAAACTTAGTTGGGTGAACACAGCCTATACAACCTGCTGTCCTGGAAAGTATTTTGAAGGGACTTCATAGCTTGGACAGAGAAATGGTGTTGGGGGGCAGATGAGGCTCCCTAGCAGGCATGTCCCATCAGGGGTGAAAGGAAAGACAAAGTTACTGCTGTATCTTCTGAGAGAAACCTGTCCCTTTGGGCATTTACCCAAACTTCTTCACTGGGTCTTTTCACAAGGACAGTTTCTGGGCAGTCCTGTTCTACTGGGTGTGGGAGGAAAGGGCTAAGCTGGTGGGTAATTTTGACACTTTCAGTTGTGTAATATAAGCCAACATATGTCCAGCTGTGGGCACACCTTGGTATAAGTGCAATGCTGCTGTTGCTGTAACAGAACAGAGATAACAGGGGGAAGAGCAAGCATGTGACCTTTTCCTTCTCCTTTCTTCCCTTTCTTCTTTCCCTCTCCCATCTTATGGTGTGAGGAGCATGTCTGTGAAGGCTAACGGGATTTCAGGTTTACGGCTGTCCCACCATGGCAGTGAGCGCCTTCTACTCTGTCTGCCTCATGCTTCTGCGATGTCCTTCCAGCCCTTCTTCAGATACCTGTCTTCCCAAAAAAGCACACGTTGTGACCCTTCTCTGGCCAAGCTATCTCAGGATGCAATAACAAACTTCAGCATGAAGAATTTTTCACATTCCACTCCAGGTCAGAAGGGACTATTTCCACCATACACCAGTTGATCTTGGGTGCTTTTATGTTCTGTGCAAGAGGTCCTCATGGATCCCCCTCTCTCAGCCACATCACTCACTTTTGCTTTTAGCTGTGATCTAAATATTGCCAAGGGTGTTCCTGACTGCCATTCTTGAGCTATTTATTGACTTTTAGACCTGCGCCATTCTGTGCAACATCTTTGTTTTTGCATGTGCCTACAACATATCAGCTTGCTGTGCCACCTTTATTAAAACATGATCTTTCTATGCGGTACCTCGCATGATGCACTGTTCCTGGAAATTAACTCACTCATTGTGTTACGTTATTGTCCAATGTGCTAACAACACCCCTGCACTGCTCTGTTTTTTCCCCAGTGTTGTTAGCAGCCACCTAGTCAAGGTTGATGCTGGAGGAGGCAGATGCCCTGTGCCATGCAGCAGCCCTTGAGAACTGGGTGCATGGTGAGGACGGTGTGGGTGCCAAGACTGCGGTGCTGCATGTGCCTAGATGGAGAGGAGTTGGAGGGTTTGGGCTAGCTCTGCCAAAAACCCAGAGCTGCTGGGAGGAGACACCCTTTTTCTTCTGATTGTTGGGAGCATTGGAGAAATCTCTGTATGGGGAATAACAGAGCTGTAAGCATGAACAGTGTGTGAGTGCAACTGGAGGCTACCCTGCTCGTCAGGTCAAGTATCATTCATTGTTCAGGCTCACGGGCTTCAGGAGGGTAGTTTTTTATGTAAGCAATGTCATTTCCTAAGCTTTTAACTCTCTGACTGTCAACTATCAATTTAAACAATATGCTAGACAAAGTTACATGAATCACCATGATTCTGATTAAATGAAGACAACGTTGTAGGTCCATCTTCAGTTTCCAGTGAAGATATGTATGTGAACACATATCTTTTTTTTATACATGTGTCTTTTAAGCTTCCCATATCTGTGTGGTTTGCAGTGCAATCCATTTTCAAGCTGGGATTGCTTGAACAAGATTGCTTGGATCTGCAAGAACATTTTGTCCAGTCCCTACACAACGCAGGGCTACAAGCAGGCATGTCACGTGGTGCGCTAGAGAGATCATTATCAAGTTAGAGATACCAGTCACGCAAAGTGAACTGGTGTACTGCTTATTTAATTTGTGTGCATTTCTGGTTAAATGGAACCCCCCCCCAAAAAAAAAAAAAAATAAAACATAAGTACTTTCCTTCTCCGTAGTCATTCTCACAGGCGTAGTCTAAAACTGGTCCAGTGCCAAGTAGAGTCTGGGGTCCAATTCAGCCCTATTCAGTTTATCTGAACACAGATAGGACAACAAATACTGGAGCATTGCTGCCCTCTCCCTCTCCTTGCTGCCTTTATTTGTGTTTTCTTCCTCATACTTGGCTTCACTGTGGTCTCTATAAGAAATCTGGAGAAACAGTGGCCTCCCAGAAAAGTCCCTGCTAACTGGAAGTTCACCTCTACCTTCCCAGCACCAATGTTGTGAAATATTTATTTTTATTAAAAAAAAAAAAAAACAAACAAACAAAAAAAAAAACATGGAGAGGTTACACGGGTGGGAAAAGGGGAAAAGGGTGCTGCGTTTTTGTTAGGTTGTGCAATGAGGTGTTGAATAATGAGTGCATCTTTTGTGCTGCTTGGGTTTTGTGGTCAGATTGCCACAGCTTGCACTTGGCTCTTTGCTTAACAAACTTCAGACAAGATCAGTAGCCAAGCAAGTGCTTGGCAAGCATCCAGCTCTGCAAGAAGGATATTAGCAGCGATGCACGAGATATAATCTTTGGCTTTGCTGGAATTACATGAGGAAGGAGCTGTCAGGAAATGAGCCCTGAAATCCTCAGCGACCAGCGGTGGACTGGGCCACGTGGTCCAGGGGCAGTTGCTGGGGAGTTACGGTATCTGAGGTATTTATGGCAGGTGAGGTTACTGAGGTCTCAAGAAAGCTTTTCTATAAAGATGAGATGGGCCGCAATATAGTCACTATTAAAGCTGAAGAGGCCTGACCTCCATCTGGGTCAAGGTTGCGTTGCTTCGCGCAGCCATATATGTCACCTGCGTGCCATTTGCTCTTTGCTCCACGTGTTGACAAAACCCTTGCTCCAGGGGCTGCCATGACCCCTCTGTCCCTTTGCCTACCCTCCTCCCATTGATGTCCTGCCCACACAGACTGCCTGGGAAAAACCAACCCCAAAAGTAGCGATCTGGGGCTCCTCAGCACCATTTCTCTGTTACCTGTGTGGCATATAGGCATTTTCCAACTGGCCACATCCCAAAGGCAGTGACCATGGAGCCTGGTTGCGAGGCCTGTGCCCGGCCCTCTGCTCCTGGCCTCTCCTCAGATCTCCGGAGCTGCCATGGCTGGGAACTCACAACTGAGTGTTTTTTGAAACAGCAGAAGCGAATTTGTTGACGCCGAAGTTGTTTATGAGGAAGTATCAATCTCAGGAAAGGAGAGGCTAGCTCCTGGGATGGAACAAAGCTGGCCCAGCCTAACCGCGGCACAAAGGCGAGGAGGAGCTGCGGCTCTGCAGTGGCGCAGCACAAAAGGGCTCGGGGAGGTGTTTTAGTTGAAGAATAATGTTGAGGCAAAAATAGAGGGATATAAGTTAGCCAGGGAATGCTTAAATTGCTCATTTTCTAATTTTAGTGTGCAGGTGCAGGACAGGATTCTAGGTACAGTTAGGAGAAGGGAATACGTCTCGGTTTCACCCTGGGGCAGGATGGCCGTGGGGAGCCCTGGGGCCCCTCTCCTTCCACCCTCTATTTCTGGGCATTTCTGGGGCTGGAAATAAATTAGAAATAAAGCTTTTGGTGTCGAAACAGTCCCCATATGTATTTCCTAGTGGAACCTTTGCTGCTTCTCTCTGTTACTTCTTTCAAACGATTGCAATCTTGCAACCTTCTTTTATTGAATTGCCGGTTTATGGCTTTTTTTCTTCTTTTCTCTCTCTCTCTCTTTTTTTTCTTTTTTTTTTTTTCTTTTTTTCTTTTCCCCCCTGCCGTGCGCGGCCGTGGCCGGGGCTGCGCTGCCACCTGGCGTCGCCGCCGCGGGAGGGCGCGGGGAAGGAAGGGGCCGGCCCCTCTGCTGCCCACCCGGCTGCACATGGCAGGAAAACGAAATGCAATAGAAAAATCGCATAATCGATCAGTAAATAATTTTAAAGTTAAATGAAAAAAAAAAAAAAAAAAACAACACACACGTTAATTAAATAAAATGAATAATAATAATAATAAATATAATGATGTGGAGCCAAACTACATTGCTAGCATCTCCCCAGAGGCTGGAACTTCCTCATTTGCAGGAATTTTTTATTAGATGTGGTTATATATCCCTTTTTATATATTATTATTAGATAGTTCAGCTGGAATTTGAGCACTGCTGCAGTAAGCTATTCCTATCGCTGTCACTGTGCCTGTCTCTGTCCCTGTCCCTACAGTTTACATAGCCCTTTGCCAATGTCCTGCTCTCTTCTTGCTCGCTCCCTGCTCCCCAAGCTGGAGCCCCCTGCAGAGCAGTGCACTGCAGGTTTTAGGGGTCCCAGCATGGGATGTGTGTGTACAGACAGCCCTGCTTTGGTTTTGCTGCTGGCAGATGAGATGTCCCTGTGGTCAGTGTCTGGGGAGTGCTTTGTTCTGCTTACTTGGGGCCAGTAATGTTTTCTGTAGAGTTGATATGCTTGTAAAATAAATATAAAATTCAGTATAGATCATACAAGTGAACAACTGCTATTATTAAAGTGGAGCTCTCTGTGTTCATCATGTCCATGTATTATCACCTTTCTGGCAATGGACCGCTGTGGTACAGGGGATTAGTTTTCTCACTAATTTCACATAGTGAAATTAACTGGGTTTTACAAATCTCAGAGTGCTGAATTAGGCCTTTGCTGTCAGATGCAAAAATCATCACAGCTAATACGCTTGACTTTGGAGTTGAAGGCTGGTGAAAGATAAGGATAATATTTATTTGTAGCAGAATATGCAATAATCCTCTTTTCCAAGAGATTGTAAACCTTGCAGGCTCCAGATGTGGTTTTCAGGTCTTGCTGTTTTCTGGGATGGTGCCACGTCTCCAAAGAGTGAAGGAGCCTTTTCTCTTGTGAGAAATCCTCACTGAGACTTGCTCCTGAGTAATCACAGCTCAGGGTGAACTTCCAGGCCAGAGGGATGAATCACAACCATCCTTCTGAAGCATAAACTTACGGTATCACTCCTGTTTCCAGTCTGCTTCATCCAAAATAATCAGCTGGCATCAGCCTGCAGCACCTTGTGGCAGACACTGTTGACCTGAGATGTACCTGATCTTGTTGTGGCTTCTGACGAGTGATGCGGCTGCTGATGTGCAAGTTTGAGGTCTAAATAACGTTGACTCCAGTCCTGCAAAAATAAAAAGAAAACATTTCTCTCTCCTCCAGCCCCATCCAGGCTTTTCCTCCCAGTGCACTGGGGATACGCTCACAGATGCCGTTTTGCTAAAAGCTGGATAATACTGAGTGCTGTCTGAAACCGAATACAAGGCAGCAATTCAGGGGGATGTTTCTGTTGGTGCCATAAAGCACAAAAGCACAATTCAAGTGGAGCAGCCAACTCTCAGGGATGAAATTGCAGCCCTTGTGTTTTGCTGAGGATGGGGCCTTGTTTTGCTAATCTACTACAGCTCTGCAGGGCTTTCAATTATAGATATGAAGAAAATAAGATCTGGATGTAAATGCAGTCACAAATGGGGTTACTCATGACAAAGTAATGTGCTACAGAAACTTAGCCAGGCAGAGATTTCTTTTGGACAGGGGAGTCACGTCCATGCACGCATGCACAAATGCAAGTTCTCAGTTTCTCTCAGCCTTAGGAAGAACAGCTAGGTGCGGTGCTGCCTCCTTTGACGGTCGGTGTTAAGATACCAAAGCTTGCATCTTTCCCCTTAATTATGCTGGATCCTCACTCTCAAAGGCACATGTTTTTAAGCTGTATTGCCACCTTCATCTTTTTGTGTGTGTGTTGAGGAATTCCTTGGCTTCCTAACTGAGAAATGAGCACATTTTCTCTAAGTATTTTCCCTTGCTGTCAGATGCAAAAATAGAGTAGATTGTATTGAGTGCACTGTAAAGTCACGTGCTAAATACAGAAGGACAGGTGCTGTTTCAAGATTTTAGTGTATATCTTCCCTATGCCCTTACTCAGGAAAGATGAAAATAAGCTGTGGAGTGAAATTCAATGTATATTGCAAATAATATTTTGCTCCCGATAAATTAACACACTGACCTCCTCAAGGTGCTTTTGAAGGTTGTTCAAAGCAGCAGTGGCACTGTTGAATTGCTTTTCTGTGACATTCATCATCAACCCAAAAGGATTCTGCAATAGTTTAAAAGAGGGGGAAAAAAAGTGAGCAATACTTCAAAGGCTCAAGAGGAAGTATGTTTGGCCGGCTCTTGCTCATTATAAAGTACCCAGGAATGTTTTATTTCTGAGAAATGCCCTGCTCAAGCTCTGTTATTTTATACCAGGGGAAAACTTCTGCCATAGTTTAGTGAGTCTAGTGTTAAGCCAGATGAAGCTGGTGCTAACGGGGGGCAGAGTTTGCGCTGTCTCTGTGGGCTGCATTCTGGGCGAAGCAAGGTGGCTGCTGCTGCTGCTGCAGGATTTGGCCAAACCAGAGCTGGGGCTGCTGCGTTTGGGGGCTTTGTCAGTTTTGGGCAGCAGTCTGTGCTCCATGCCTCGATCTCAACAGCCAGGATTTAGAGAGATCCTCTTTCTGAGGCAAAATGCAGAGAATCTGCCATGATTAATCATTCTTCTGAGATTTCAGATGCATTTAAATCCACAAAGTGGGGGGAAGATACTGCAGGTTTTATAGCTTAAACAGCACCTCAGGTCTTTTTTCAGCAGAAATGAATCAGACCATCAGAGGAGTGAAGGGTTTTAATTCCAAGTTCTTATTTTGATTTAACCCATATACAAACCATCCTGCCATATCGGTGCAGTTTATTGTGAGATGATTCATGTGACAGATGAGTTTACCCCCAGGACATGTTTCCTCCTCATTTTGTTTGCAGTCACATGCTTTTATTCTAGCAATGCTTTTTGTTTCAAACTTCATTAATACAGTGAGATGTTTACCCATATCAGACTGTGCTACGTGACTGCTTACGAAGGGAAAATTATTGCAAAGAAGATTAAAACACATCCTAGGGACAGCATGAAGTTCCAGGGGCTAGTTTCTAACTCACAAAAAGTAAAATAAAATAACCACACAGCATATTGGAAAAGCAAAGACACAAGTTGCAAACATGCAGGTCCATTGCTGTGTTTGGGAGAGGATGTAAAGATATGAAAAAATGCAGGGCCTAATTCTCCTGCCACGGCATTGTCCTGCTGACCTCGGCAGAGATGTTCCTGGATGACAAAAGTGAAATCCTGACCCTTCTGAAGCAAAGTCAATCTTCAGAAGGGCATAGATATGTATCTGTGTGTATTAAGTCTCAGCTACTAAACTTTTGTTACCTGCAATGAATCCGTGTGGGGCCAGGCAATTGGTGACTTTTTGTTTGTTTGTTTGTTAGTTTTTAACTTTTAATAAATCTTGCATTGTCATGGCATTTTAATAGGCTTCAGGCTGAAAACTTAGTCTGTAAAAGTGCGTGTCAAGTGCTTGATGGGTATAAATTGCAATACAAGAGAGGCCTGTGAGGCTGGAGGATGCAGGAGGGAGACATTTCTATCTTCCATACTGAGGAACTGGACTGTGAAATTAAGCATATAGTTTTGCAGCCTTGTTATTTTGCCTTTCATTTCTTGGAGTTCCATTGCCGTGTACATGTTCAATTTATGAAGACACCCAAATAGATAAGAAATCCTCTGTGACAAAGACAAAAAGCCAACAAACACACAAAAAAGCTATAGGAAGGAGGTTAAAGGGCACAGAAGTCTGGTATTGCTTTAGAAAAGCCCTCAAGAAATACAGATGTTATCCAAATGACATATAGAGTAGTGCATCTTTTTCATCTTCAGGAAGGATAAATGTATGAAATATGCTGTACTTAAATACAAGGCAGAAAACGTTCCTCAACACATGTCAAATCTCATAGCTCAGCATAATCCTACATGTGCAATGTTAGATTGAATTGTGCCCCATTTTCTCAAGTTGTTCTGTTAGACTGGCTTTAAGATTCACTCCTTGTCTTGCTGTGGAGCATTTTATCTCCTTTCTTGGCCTTAGTCTTTTGCTGTTGCGTGATGTAAAGTCTGACAAAACTTTCCACATGGGAAAACAGGTGGGTTCACTGCTCTTTGTGAGTGGTGGAGGAGCTGGAAATGCAGCAGTGTGTTGCCTTTTACCTGTATGTGGGGTACCGCCCCGGGTGAACCATGGGGATCAGACAAGGAATGATGGGCTGAACTTGCAGCAGGAAAGATTCCAGCTAGGAAAGCTGCATAACGTCAAGGACATCAAGGAACTGCATGGGCTTGCAGGGCTCTGGTGTCAGTAACAGAGTATTCAAGGCACCTTTCTGCAATGCTGTAGGTGCAACTCACCTTGGTTTGGGACAAGAGGATGGACTGGGAGACCTCTTGCAGTCTTTTCAAGCTCTCTTTTTCTCCATTTCTGTGATGATGAGAGGAGGGACTCTACTCTCCTCAGCTTTCTGCTAGAGGCAATTGCTCATCCCAGTCTCAAACATTACCAAGTCTTTTGCCTGTAATGTGCTGCATATCTGTACCTTGGTTCTGCACAGGTGAGTTTCAAGTCTTTTCATTATTATCTTACTATATTAATAAGAAAACTATCTTTTTTTTTTTTTTCTATTTATTCTACAAGTAAACAAAACAAAAACAATCCTGCTCCATGGTGCTCATGACCTATAGTTTGGTTAACAGATAAATCAAGACCCAGAGTTTTAAATGAAGGAAGGCAAGGAGACAGCCTGTACAGAATGAAAGTGGACAGAGATAAATAGATCACAGTTTGGAGAAGTCAGATGCATATATTAAAATAATGTAATTCTGCTCTTTTCTGACTCTTGGTGTACACAGAAAGCTAAACCTTATCAAGCTAGGCCTGGCAACATTTCTGCCCAGCCCTGTCTATTGATAGCAATCAGTAGCAGAAAACTGGGGGAAGTAAACAGGAAACAAGGCTGTTACGGTCAGTGCTTCTCCTGCCAGCAGTCGGTGCTTTAACAGCTTCCTCGGCACGCAGTCGCACATGGACCAGGGCGATTACTGCCAGCTGGTGGCCCCTGCTTACAAGGGCTTCTGGCACTTGTAGTCATTTTGTGTCCATTTTCTTGTTCTCTGTCCACCCCTCCCCCCCGCACCCCCCCCCCCCCCCTTTTTTTTTTTTTTTAAGAAAAAAATTTCTGCAAGGGCTCCCCATCTGTTTGGGTGTTGCTTGGAAAGACCCACATGCGTGGCAGTAGGGACACCCATGTGGATGTGGGAGGACAGAAACCATCCTGGGGGGAACACCTCAAGCTTGTCCATGCACTATCTGTTCCTGCCAGGGTTGTATTATACCTTCCCTGATGCTTCAGCCCAGCAAAATTTGCTTTTCCTGTGTAAGAAAATGTGACTTGCACAGGCTTTGAACTTTGCTCTAGTATTAACATTGCATCAAAGTAAATGAGGTGTATAATAAATAATGATGCATGGAGGGTTTTCCGGCCATTACTCTAAGTGAGGAAAATAGTCTGCCTTACACTGCCTGGCCAAAACCTTGATGGCTTAAATAATTTTACTGGCTGAAGGCTTTGAAAAAATATTTTGTCAAATTCCTGATTACAACAAAGAAGTAAATAGACTTCACTTCTCCATTACAGGAGTAATTTAAGTCACTCTTCTCTTACAAAAGAAGAAGTCAGGAAGACAGTTGATGTATAATTAAATACAAATGTGAACCAGAGATTTCATGTTTCTCATGAAATGGGACCTTGTGACGTTCACAGCAGAAGCTCACGAGGGAATAAGAAAACTTTGACACGGAAGATGTTTTTGCTAATATCCCCATGTACAAGGTGTTCTGCCACATCTTGGAGATGAACCAAATAGATTATAAAGAAAAGTTTCATTTACTCTGGATGGATGGCACTTTCTAAAATAAAATGTCATTGGATAGATTTTATCTGACACAGAAGCTACCTTGTAGCCAAGGTCTTCAGGATGGATGGATCTGGAGCTCCGAGCCCCAGCAATTTGGCAGGTCTCCCAAGATGACCACAATTTTGCACATTGCAGCTATTTTCTCTGTGCTTTTGCATGTCCTGCAGCTGCTGGGTGAGCACCTCCAGGGGTCTGGTGATCTCATGGTCTGTTTGGGGCAGTCTGCTGCAGGAGATGTGTTCTTGCAGACGTAGTCTAGAAAGAGGTACGTCAGGCTCTGTGGGAGTTTGGGTGGTGGTTTGCCTGGAGCCTCTAACAGGTGACTTGTGGCATCACAGACCTACAGGTCACAGCCCTTTGCTGCGCCTTGGCCAGGAGAAGATGTTCGTACAACCATGGCTGTGGGTCTAAACGTGCAGCCTGAGGGCTGGTGGCAGTGGCAGTGACATTTCTTCAGGCCCACTGCCACCATAAAAGTCCATTCTTAGGAGAGCAGGGACATTGGGGCTCACTGGCGGCTGGCCACCCCTGCCCAGGTACCCAGCTCTGCCTGTCCAGCTGAGGGACACCAGCAAGGGCCCAAAGCTCAGAATTATGTGTGCAGGTCAGTGGAGGACTTGGCCAATAAAGGGCTGGTGGGGACTGCCTTTATTAGCAAGGACAGATAAAAATGTGGGGAGGTGCATGTTCCTCTCCCCTGCCAGCCCCTTTATGTTATACTCCTGGCATCACCATCTAAGGATGACAGAGCTCAAGATCAGTTAGAAAACAGTCTATAAATGTGTACACCAATCTACCACAGGTGTATGTGAGCTTAAAACCTAAAATGAAGTCACTCAGCCACCCAAAGCAGGGGATATTGACCCCCTGAATACTCCAGCACATGACCTGTCCCCACGGCCTTACTGGGAATATCTACATGCCTCGTGCCTTGGCTCTGATTTGTGTTTCTTCTTCTTAGAATAGGACCTCAGTGGTGGTTCTTGTAGGATTGAGCCCCAATTTAAGGAAGCTCTGCCACTTCACCTAGCAGAGTATGTTTAAACGGTGGAGCAACAAGAAAATCCCCAGCATGTTTTCCCTTGTGAGGGTCAGCAGAGTTTCGTTAGCTTTAATCCAGGTTTTGGTGCTGAATTTTGGAAAAGGGGCAAGTGGATGGCATTTATAGCAACTTTTTTTTTTTTTTTTTTTTCTTTCAGACAGTAAAAAAACTAATATTTTTTATATTTTATTTTTAAATTATTTTTTATTATCAAGACCAAACGATGAGAGATGAGATGGAGGGGAGGGAGCAGAGTATAATGGTGAAGAATAAACTTGAGCAAGGTGGGGGCAAGGAGGGAAGGGCTGGGCACAAAGCAAAACCTCCAACTTTGTTTAAGACTAAGATTTATGTGAGTTTTTAGTTCTTTTCTTAAAAAACAAATAGGCAAAAAAAAAAAATGAAGCATTGGTCACTGCTGGGATTTAAACTTTGGAGTATCTGATTGACAGTAGGGAGTGACATCTGGTGACTGAGTTTTGTCAGTGGCTTTATTCACAGAGAAATTAAACGCACAAAAACATGAATCAAAATTCATATATATAAACGAGGACACAGATATTAAGTGCATTGACCCGCTCCTCATGGTTCATTTCCCAGCCTGCCACTGCCTGCTAGAGTGCCACTACATGCATCCTGCTCTCTTGAATCATTGCCTGCAAAATGGAGACATTTCTGATATGGATAATAAACCCATATGGAAGATCTGGGGATTTGCTGTCAGACAAAAGGAGGGCAATGCCAATACTGGGTAGTGAAAGCTGTACTTTTCATCTGATTCTTGATTCTCCAGAGACAGCTGACAGAACGGTGATAGAAAGACGACTGTCTTTGTTATTGCAAAGGGCTACTGCCACGCAGCATGCCAGGGAAATGAAAAATGCAAAACGAACAAGAGATACAGTCTGCAGGACATTTCCTACTGTTTTCACTTTATAACGTGTTTACTTGTCAAGGGCCCCACAGGTGGTATAATGAAGCCCTGTCAAATTATTCTTCTGTAGTGAAATGGGGACATGTAAGCAAGACTGCCCTAATTGCAGAAATCACTTCACATGGCAGAAGCCTGGCAAATACCTGCAGAAGTGCTCAGAACTGCTCTAGGCATACCAAGCACCAAAAGGCTATCGTGCTTCCTCGGATGAATCCCTAATGAGAGCTTAGAGTGAGCAAGTATTCCTGTCCTTACACGTGTGTTGTGCTCCTTAACCAGAAGTCTTCCATCTGAACTAGCTGAAGACACTCACAACCAGCTCTCAATCCAAGTTCTTGACATCTTTCCTTGAACTAACAAAAGAGAACATATGGTTCTGAAGGGCAAGCATTAGGTTTTTCACTTGCATGTTTTTAAGATAAATGGGAACAGGGGGGTGAACCTATGAAATCACCAGCTGGGGGATGCTGTCTCACTTGAACTGAGCGTGTGGGACACGCTCTGACCAGACCTGGGGCTGAGACCCCAGCAGAAGAGCCTCCAGCTCTGAAGAAAGATACATATATATATATTTTTTAATCTTTTTTTTTAAGTATGGCTGCACGAATGGAAAAAAGACACTTTTTTTTTCTCTCTCTAGTGGACAGCCAAATCACTATTTGCACAAATAAATATTTACAGAAATTAATTTATGGATAATTACAGAACACATACTAGTTGCAAAATAGCAAGTATAAATATTTGCAAAATTAATTCCTGTTGGTTCCCGGTACAGCAGATGCAAAAATTTCAGTTAAAATGTTTCTACACTGCTCACTAGATATATAAAGAACACATTCAAATCCAGCGATAATAACAGCTTAACTTAGGTTTCTTTTTTTTCCCTCTACTTTGCCTGTGTGCCATAAGGATTAAATCGGAATCAATCTTTGTATTTGAATGCAATCGTAAAGAAGCATAAGACTGAGTAGGCTTAGATCTGTACTGCAGAAAATATGTTTAAAACTGCATATTTTGAAAAATATTCTAACTTCGGTGAAAAGAATGGAAAACCTTTTTATTCATTGTCTGAAGCACATTATCATGACAGAGGGCTTTACGATAAAACACACAGGTAACTATTCAGTATTTAAATTTTCCTTTTAAACATGAAGTTATATTCGTTTGTCTTGTTGAATCTAGAAAACCCCACAGGCAGGGAGGAGTGGTTGTGCTGTGCAAGCTACGAGGCCCAGCAAAATTTTTGATATCTGCAGAAAACTCAATCAATGGACAATAAATGTGCTCGGAGAAACAAATCCACTTGTCATCAAGCAATTCATGGGAATTAGATAACGAAAGCCTTTTGCAGATTAGTCACATGGGGGAAAAAAAATTAAAATAAAATAAAAAAAAAACAACAACCCCAGATAAGATACAGAAATCTTTTGCCAAAAAACTGATTCACCCTGTTGTGGCATAGAGAGGTGTTTGCCACCAGAGGCCTGAATGTGGGTTACAGAGAGTTCAGCCTAGTGCAGCCATAGAGGGACAAGCTCTGGCTTCATGAAGGGCAAGCTGCAGAGCCATGGAGAAGGAAGACCTCTGTGCTTCCTGCTGCCCTGCCGGACATATGAGACATATGAGCAGGATGGTGGGCTCAGCTCTCTCCAGCGTTGAATTTCTTCCCCAAATACAGTGCATTGGAAAACAGATATCATATGGGGTTTGCTTTCCTATTCTCTGTAGACAGCCATGTTTTTATGAGCAGGAGCTGGCTGGGCACCTCCTTAACATTATGGTTTTGAAGCTATCATCTTGTTTTCTACTGTTGCTGGACTCTTGCTCTGAAGATGTTCCGTGGTGGCTGAACCATGGCTGATCAGACACCAGGGAAGCTTTGGGGACTCTTGTTAGGTTCAAACTGTATTCTTCTGTGCTACTGAAGTCTCAGTGGATTTCTTCTTTGGGGTTATTTTATCATTCTGTGGAAATCACATGGATATAATTTCTTCAGAGTTTCTGGGAAATTATCATCTGTATAGATTTAATACCCTAACAGTTAGAAGAAGAATAAAAAGAAGGAAAAGAAAATGATATGCATCACCTAAATATAGGAGGATTTCCTTTTATGCTTCATAGGCAGGGCATGTACTGTGGAATTACCCCATTTCAGATATTAATCCCCTGAAAAAACAAACAACAAAACAAAACAAAAACAACCAACCAACCAAACAACAACAACAAAAAAACACAGATAGTTCTCCTGGGTGGCTATGAAAGGCAATGAAGGGGAACAAGCCCCACACTCTGTCTTGCTACATGGCACAGAGCCTGCTTGTCAGATGTATTCTCATCCCCACACAGTCCCAAGTACCTCTTCTTCCTTTGGAGTGGGACCTCTGCTCCCATGGAAGCCAGAGAAGCCCCGTCTTTCAGAGATTATGGGACTGAAATTGCCTCTGTGCTAATGGCCAACGAGAGCACTGTTTGCACTACCCCGGGGACTCTCCTGCTTTGTTCTGGCTGAAGTTCATGAAATCCTGAGGATGACTGGGAGTTGGCACGGCTGTGGGTTTTGTTCCCCTTACTGCTGGCCCACAAGGATTTCCTCTGTAACCTTAGCGAGGGAACAAAGCCTGTTAAATCTGTGGTCCTGTAATTCTGAGCACCTGTTGCTGCTCTCCTTGGGATTGCATGGCTCTGTAAAGCCTTTGGTTAGCGTGTGAATAGCCTCAGTTTAGTTTGTGTTGATCCCTTACTATGAATCACTCTAACAATGATGGAAAACAAAAGCTAGGGGAACAAAGGAGGCAAAGGACTACATGCTTCTCCTCGAGAAGAATTTCAAAACGTATCTTAAATTAACGGAGGAGTGCCAACAAGGATTGACACCTCATCTGATCATGCAGCCTGCACTGATACTATTTATGTGCCTCCGTATGTGACCATTTTCTGCTGGGAGAGTAATTTTACCAGTGCAGTCACTGAAGCCCCCTACATAATATAATAAATACTTTCATATCTCTCATGCACTTGCCTCTGTTGCAGAAGTCTTAATTTTGCAACACATACTGTAAAGGGGAAAAAACATGGCTTTGTCTTTACCTGATGACTGAAGCTTTTGAGTTTGGGTCCCTCACTGCTATTGATTTCCTTATCCTCCTGGAGGGGTTGTTCTGTCTGTAGAAGGAAAAATATTCAATGTGTTTCAATTAATCTTCAAATTAGAAGCCGAGTGGGAAATGTTCTCACAAATGTTCCTTGGAATTCATAAAAGCTGGACATCAAAAAATATGAAGTTATTTGAGATTTTAGGCTCTGCAGCTAGAACAACACAAGATAAATCAGAGAAAACAACATAATGTCTTCCAAGTGTTTGGATCCAAAGCTTTTGCAATTATATGTGTATCTGTATACCAGAGACCATATCTACTTCCCTTTCATTCATATGCAGATTTCTCTTGCAGTATGCTGAGAAGCTCACACATCTGATAGTTAGCGTGTAAACATTTACAGAACAAAGTAATATAGTTCCCAAAATAATTTAAAAATTGGCCTAGCTGCAAATTACATTGAATGATGATCATCTGTGATCCCAACAGGATGCAATTAGCATACGCCAAAGTCAGCAGAGCTGCAAGCAAAGGCACAAGAAGCGTTGGGGCTGGGGAGGAAGCTGGTCCCTGCAGGAGAAGGAGGAAGAGGAAGAAGAAGAGGAGGTCTGTCAGCAGCTGCCACCTGAAAGCCAGCTCTCTCTCTCCCAGTGTCTGCTGGGCTCCAGGGTGTGAGCACAGGGCTGGGGGGTCTTTTTGCAATTCTGTAGCTGCTGTTCCTGTTAATGGCCACAAATTGCTTTGGCTGCTGCAGCAGATTCTGCGCATTAACCAAAGCGTATGGGAGCAGGTGCAGCTCAGCCTCTCCCCCAGTGCCACCGATCTGGGATTGTCAAGTGGCTTTCCAGCCAGTTTCATTCAAGGGTGGTGTTTGCTTCTTCCCGTGTGTGCTAGAGCACCAGCGTGCCTGGGGCCGGCTGTGGCACCAAGTGTCTAGTTTGGATGGCACTGTGTGGTGTTTGCCATGCAGGCAGTGGCTGTTTGACAAGCAGGATGCAACGACCTAAATAAGAAAAAAAGCATTTCTCTGTGGAAGTAATGATAATAGGCCTGTTTACCGTAAGCCAAGGTAACTAGGTTTATTCAGGGAACAGTGTGCCCATCTCTCTTAAAATCTACCTACCTGGGCAGCTGTGCTGCATAGATCTGAGAGTCTTCTTTCACTTCAGATAGGAAAGGCCAGCTTCTGCCCATCACAAAATAAAGTAACTTTGTTCTTCCTGATTAGTTCAGGTTTTTGGTTTAGTTAGATTCAGACCTGCATAACTTTCCCTGGAAAGATTATTTTTATTATTTTTTTTAACTGGAAAGCTGCTATGAAATGTATAGGGTACTCTTCAGTGGGTGGCTCTGTTGATGGAGACTTTGGCTAAAGTAAGCTCTCAGTAATTTAAGTCAGGATTCTGAAATCCCTAAAATTAAGGAAACTCGGTTAGGAATTAAGAAACCTCTCTCTCTCT